>NC_000068.7:155029349-155119349 GCF_000001635.26 Mus musculus
GAATCTACGTAACTAAGGAGTCATGTCCTATCAAGGAATCTACGTAACTAAGGAGTCATGTCCTATCAAGGAACCTACGTAACTAAGGAGTACCTGGTTCATTTTGAGGTTGTTCCAGGAGGCCTTTATCTCAAAAATGTTCTTGGAACAGTTTTTAGTTGGGAGGGTTCGAACTTTAGGGTGAGGAGTTTTGGGGTGAAAAGTTTAGGAGTGTTCTGGGAACAATCTCTAGATGGGAGGGGGTGGGCTCCGAGGTAAAAAATTCATGTTCTTACAAGAGGCCAGTAATTTTTCATTCTTCAGCCTAACCTGTGTGAAACCCTGGGTTTGATTCCCCAGCATCACATAAAACTGGACATGGCACTAGACATGGTGGCCAACCCCTTCAATCTCTATGAGTTCAAGGCCAGCTTGGTCTACATAGTGAGTTCCAGGTCAGCCAAGGCCACATCGTGAGCCCCTGTCTCAAAAAAAGAAAAGAAACCAACCGGATATGAGGTGTATGCTTGTGATTCCCAACACTTGGAAGGTAGAGGCAGGAGAGCCAGAAGTTCAGTCATCCTTTGCTATGAGACTACATCTCAAACAAATGAACAAGCAAATAGATGGAATTCAGAAAATCAGAAGAGAGTCTGACCACGAGGGAACAGAAATAGAAACATGGCTTCTAAAGGTGATAGGTGGGCAGGCTGAAGGGAATGGAGTATGGGGTGTTAGAGTGGTCATTTCCTCAGCTCCTACCAGCAATGTATTCCCTGTTCATCAGGAGTGAGTGTCTGGGACCTGGGAGACAGATTCTGCACTAACAAGCCTGGGTAACTCATCATTCTGTTCTTTTTGTTGTTGTTTGTTTTTGTTTTGTGTTTTGTTTTGTTTTTTCGAGGCAGGGTTCCTCTGTATATCCCTAGCTGTCCTGGAACTCACTCTGTAGACCAGGCTGGCCTCAAACTCAGAAATCTGCCTGCCTCTGCCTCCCGAGTGCTGGGATTAAAGGCGTGTGCCATCATTCTGTTTCTTGAGAAAGGCCACAGTTTCAAACCTTCTCTGCAGTTTGAACTCAAGAGTCTTGAAGCCAAGCGTGAGCCTCAGCTGAATCCTAAAACCCCAAACTACCTGAGGACACAGGAGAAAAAAATAACCTCAGACTCATTTTCTCCTGTATGCTCACTCAATAATCAACAGAAGAACTAAGTGACAGATATCAGTGAGTGGCCCTCCATGTACCAAGCAAGCTAACAATTCTGAAGCAGACTCCAACCGGGTGTCTTTTAACTCAGTTGTGATACTCTTAAAGGCAGTGCCAGATCCCACAGTTAAGGGCATGTCCAGATGGCAGTCCTGAGCCTCAGGTTCCTTTGTCCAGGGTTTAACCACCTATCGAAGGGTTTTCCCAAACCCCTCCTCAGAACTCAGGAGTATCATTAAGGTACTGCGGTTTACCATAAAGGATGTCACACAGGATGCTGATGGACAGCAGATGAAGAGGTTCGTGGGGGAAAACTTAGGGGAAAGACACACAGCTACCAACCCTCTCCAGGTGTACCAGCTTCCAGGAACCTCTGTGTGATCAGCTGTCCAGATGTTCCCTGCACCTTGTTCTTCGGGGCATTTGTTACATCAGTATGATGGATGAACTAATTACTTGGCCAACTCTCCTTTAGCTGCTGTCCCCTGGAGGAAGGGCATGGAGCCAAAGGATCCGACGGATGAGTTCTGTCTTGGTCCCTCCCTAACCAGACGCTTCTTTCTGCCGTTTCTGAGACCTAGAGTTGTATGCAGGAAGCCAAATAGATGTTTTACAACATCGCTGTTAGGTTTTAAGAAGGGAGAGGAGCCAGGGTTCAAGAGAGAGGTGCTGAGTCAAATTGTCTTCAGGCAAGAGGTTTGATAATGCTGAAGCAATCAGTATAGCAGCGTCTGAAATAAGGCTCTTCAGTGTTGCCAATGCAAGGGGCTATTCTTCTTGTATGTGTATGTGTGTGGTGTTTGTTTGATGAGACAGGGTGCCCCTGTGTAGCCCTGGCTAGCCTGGAACTCACTATATAGACCAGTATGGCCTTCAACTCACAGAGATCTACCTGCCTCTACCTCCTAATGTAAAAGTGTCAGCCATCACCCGACAAGGCATCTCCCCTTAAGGTTTCTGAGGGAAAGTGAGATCTTGCATTTGGGGGAAACAGGCTGCGTTACCATGTGACTGTACCCCATAATAGAAGATGAAAAGAGGGTCATATGTGACTTGGGCAACATGGTAGGCGTCATTCTTTTTCTGGGTAAGGGGTGTGGGGTTTGATTAATGTGTGATCCAGGCTATGTCAGCTGCCTTTGACTTGAAGGCAGCAAAGGCATTCAGTGTGCTTCCACCCTACTGAAAGCCCTCTCTGATTAGAGCCTGCTACTTAGCCTGTGTTCTTCAATAATCACAGCCCCCACAGGCACGCATTCCTCTTGGAATCCGTTAGGCACAAGGATTAGATTAGTCAATTTAGTCCAGACAGAGAGATATTGCTCAAGACCATAAATCATTTTAGTATCGTTAAAAATATATCCTGGTAAGAAATAGTTTATTCAACATTATTTCAGACTTCCTGGTGGCTAAGGCCTATAATTCTAGATATTCGGGAAGCTAAGACAAGAGGTTCATGAATTCAAGGTCAGCCTGGGCTACAGAATGAGTTCAAGTCCTGTCAAGGCAACTGATAAAAAAAAAAAAACTGTCTGGAAATAGTTAAAAGAGATCTGAGGATGTAATGTGGAAGTAGAGTACTTGTCTATCATGTGCAAGGTCCTAAGTTCGACCCCCAGTACTAAAGAAAAGAGTGCTGATATAGAAGAAAGAACTGTGCTCAACTCTGAATACAGCAATGGCAACTGAATAAAACAGAGTAAGAAAGATAATGAGGAAGATGATGGGTGAAAACCACCCACCCAGAGCCTCGGTTCGCAACCTGAGTCTAAACCTCTCTGGGGATCGAATGACCCCTTCAGAGGAGTCGCCTAAGACCATCGGAAAACACAGATATTTACATTATGATTCATAACTAGAAAAATTTCAGTTGTAAAGTAACAATGAAATAATTTTATAGGTGGGGGTCACCACAACATGAAGTACTGTATTAAAGGGTTGCAGCCTTAGGAAGGTTGAAAACAACTTCCTTAGAGGAAATACCAACAGTAAGGAGATTCGTGTTAACATAATGGAATATTTGCTAACGGCGGGCAAGGGGGGTTAGGAGCTTAGGCAGTATCAGACAGTGGGAGGTTGCTAAACTGACTTGACAGGACTCTTACTAAACCTGGGTCAAGATCAAAGCCCTGATAAGTAAACAGGCCCAGAGGGACCTAGCTGAAATTTTGATCAGGAAAAAAGTCTTGGGAAGAAAGAAGTCCTTCTCCTTCCGACTCTGCTGCTTGGCTCAACTATGAGAGAGAGAGAGAGAGAGAGAGAGAGAGAGAGAGAGAGAGAGAGAGAGAGAGAGAGAGAGAGAGAGAGAGAGAGAGAGAGAAAGAGAGAGAGAAAAAGAGAGAGAGAGAGAGAGAGAGAGAGACCTGCTTCCCTCTGCCAGCCCCTTCTGACTGCAGACTTCAGATTTGGCCTCTCAACCAGCAGACACATTTCTGACTCAGTCTAATTCCTGATGAGGGGGTCAGAGAAGCGTGCTTCTCAGAAGGGGAGCCCCATCCCTGAGAGCCCATCCCTGAGAGCCCATCGGCAGCGAGAGGAACTCTTCTTTCGCTGGCACCTCTTCAGTCATCTGACAGACAGCATCCCCTGTGTGGATAGAGCTGAAGAGCAGCTGTTCTGGTTTTGTTTTGTTTTAATTTCTTTCATAACAAGCTGGACTTGGCCAGGACAGCAAACTACAGCCTGGAGAGGTTTTAGGTTGTTCTGGTTCTCATCTTTGAGACAGAGTCACACACAGCCGAGGATGTCTTTGAACTATATACAGCCTTCGTGTGCGCAGAATGCTGGGATTGCAGGTTCTTTGACAGCTTGTTTTGTTTCGTTGTGGGAGATTGTTTTTGTCTTTTTGTCTTGTTTGAGGCAGTCTCACTGTGTAGCTCATAACGCCTTCAAAGTCGTGAGCCTCTTGCCTACCACCACCCCCCCCCCCCACACACACACACACATGCTGGGATTGCGTGCAGAGGAGGAACGTCGTCGTCGTCTCTTGGGCTGGTGATCTTCCTTCTCTTACACTTCAGGAAAAGGGCGGAGCTAATCTCGTAGCTCTGGAGTCAGATTTACTATTGACTTCGTCCTCTGCTGTGATGCTTCGGTAACCTTGTGCACTGAGTTCCCATTTTCACCATGGAATAGGTAGCTTTTACATTTTTGTCTATTTTTCAAAGTTCATGAGAGGGTGTGGCATATGAGTGTGGAGATCCAAGGCTGTCTCTGGGAGTTGGTTCTCTCCTTCTGCCTTGAGGAGGCAGGGCCTCTCTTGTTCCTCCTGCTGCGCTGTTCTCCACGCTTCTTAGCCCCGAGCCTTGGCTAATTCCTCTGTCTCTGACTCCCATCCCTCTATAGGAGTGCCCGGGTTACAGATGGGGTAACACAGCATCCAGCTTTGTAGATGGGTTTCAGAAATCAAACACAGGTCTTTAGGCTCACACAGAGAGTGCTTTTACCCACTGAGCCATTTCCATCTCCCGTGGTCCCAGTCTGTAGCTGTGTTTGTGTGTGTGTGTGTGTGTGTGTGTGTGTGTGTGTGTGTGTGTATACTACACATGCACAGGCATCCTCAGAGGTCATAGGAGGGTGTTGGGTCCCCTGGAACTGAAGTTATATAATTGTGATCTGAAATGTGGGTGCTGGGAACTGAACCTGGTCCTCTGCAACAGCACCACTCTTAACTACTGAGTCATCACTCCCGACCCAAGCGCTAGCTATACCTTTTGAAGAGGGTTAAATGCATATAATTACCTACAACAGAGCCTGCCATGAAGAAGGCTCTCAGCAAATGGTAGCTACTATGATTCACAATCCTGTTTTGTTGTTGTTGTTGTTGTTGTTGTTTTGTTTTGAGTAAATAGTTTGAGTTTTCGTACAACGGGAGCACACTACAACGAGCTGGACATCTGTGTTTCTACCTTCCCTCCTACTCTGCACCTCCATTTCCTTATCTGTCGAATCAGGGTGGAGAAACCCAACCCGTGTCTCTTACAAATCACAATCACCCTGGAGCTTATTTAAAACAGGTCTCTTGAAGCTGGGGATGTCAGTCAATGGTAGAACGTGTGGAGAATGCAGGAAGCCCTGGATTTGATCCCCCAATATTGCATCAACTGGGTATGGTGGTACAGTCTTATAGTCCCAGCACTTGGGAAATAGAGGCAGGAGGATCAGGACTTCCTGATTATCCAGTTTCAGGTCACCATGATTTACAAAACAAGCTGAGTTGCTGGCAGTAGTTCCTGCCTAAAATCTCAGCTCTTGGGAGGCTGGGGTAAGAAGATGGCTGTGAGTTTAAGGGCAGCCTGAACTATCAAATGAGTTCCAGGTCAACCTAGGATAGAGGGAGGCTCTGCCTCAAAACAAAACAATGCAAAACAAAAGAGGGAGATGTCTCCTTGGTTGTTTAAGGTTCGGTGATATAGGGCTTGTCTAGACTGCATGAAGCCCGATGTTCAATCTTTAGTGAGCCGGGGCAGAGGAGGAATGGAATGGAATGGAATAGAGAAAGAAGGACACTTTATATTTAATAGTCAAAGAAGGAGACGGTAGGGGTATCAGAGTTGGCCAGCGATCCAGCCACGTAAAGGGGTAGAGGAGTCAGACTCAGTGCCAGGGAGAGAACACTAAGGGTCGAGGGCAAAGATTTGAGCGACTGGTATACCCCACCAACAGAAAGTACCATGTGTCTGTAACACGATGGTTTAGAATGGGACTCTATTAAATGAACTCAAGGAAAGTAGTAAGGCATTATAGGAAATGAGGATTTTATTTCAGGGACAATAGCAAACCAGCTAGGTGGTACCTGCAATCTAGCACTTGCAAGGGGATCAAGAGTTCAACCCTAGTTACCTTCCGTTTTTCTTTCACCTGGATGCCCATGGTTGATCTGAGAGCACTTCCCTCACCAACCTATCTCCCTAGCATGACATGAGAATTTTTTCTTTTCTTTTTAAGAAGATTTTTCTAATTTACTTTTATTTTATGTATATGAGTGTTTCACCTGCATATATGTCTGTGTGCCTGGTGACTGAGGAGGTCAGAAGAGGGTGTCTGATTCCCTCGAACTAGAGTTAAGAATTGCTGGGAGCTGTCACATAGATGCTGGGAACTGAAGCTGCGTCCTTGGCAAGAGCAGTAAGTGCTCTTAGCTGGGGAGCCATCTCTCCAGCCCACTGTCCTTACAACTTTACTTCTTGTTATTGTCTTATTGGGATGGCAAGGCTCTCCAGGATACTGGTAGATCAATTAAGTGTTTGTGTGAATTTCAGCAAAGAGAATGCTTCCAACATTTTATAATCTTAAGTAGTATGAGAAAAATGTTATCTCTATGCTATATTTTTATGTGAACAGCTCTCTTTAAAAATGGTGTGTATGTGTGTTGAGCATGTGCACATGTGTGTGGAGGCCAGACACTCAATGAAGTGTCTGTCTGTCTGTCTGTCTGTCTGTCTCTCTCTCTCTCTCTCTCTTTCTCTCTTGGATCTTTGAGACACTGAATGAGGATCTTGCCATTTTAGCTAGTCTGACTGGCCAGGCCAGTACATCCCAGGCATCCTCTTGTTTCTGCCTCCCAAAGTGCCAGGCAGAGTAACAGATGTGCACCAGCACACCCAGTTTTCACACGGGTAGTTGTAAGCTTTTGGTTAGTCACTCAGCTGTAACTTGTAGGATTGGGCTAACCAATGACAGCAAAATTACAAGCTCAGATGTCAACAAATTTCTCATGCTTAGTTGGCCTTAACTTTCTAATGTTTCCCACCAGTCATGACTTAGGCTGGTTTTAAAAATCCCTCAGAACACTGGGCTCTATGCCTTGAATTGTCGCTCATCAGACCTGCTCCTAGGGAGGCAATCTTGAGAAGTGAGCGGCATTTATGGCCAGGGCTTCGCCTTTTTGTCAGTCCCCTCTTCTTTTAAATGTCCCCTTCCCAACCTCAGCAGAATGTGTCCTCCTGACAGCATTCCACAGGACACTGCCCTTGGGAAAAGAGAAAAAAGTAATTCAGAAACAAACTGCTCCCAGCTTAACCGCGTCCGAGATCGTCTGTCCTATCACCTCAGGGACCCATAAGACACGCTGTAGCAACTAGGTCAATAAAGGTGGATATGATATTTTGAAGTGGGATAGCCTTAAATTCCATTTTATCCTGGGTGCAGAGCTCAGTGGTAAGGTACTTGGCTGGTAACACATTAGCTAGAATAGCTTGGACCTTCTATGACTTGAATCACTAAGTAGCAGGATTACACTTAAACAATGTAAGTGGGCTGGCACAACATAGGAATCTCAGGAAAGACAGTGCTCCTGTCTGCAAAAGCTGAGAACCCAGAGGGGCTAGAGAACTTGAGCAGACTCCTGAGGGAAAAGGTAGAACTTAGAGATGGAGACAGAGAATAGCCATGACATCCTCGACAAGGTAGAAGGGGTCTCAGTGGCAAACTGGAAGGTACTAGAACAGACGTGCAGAGCTCTGCCCTCGTCCATACGCCCAACAATAACTGTGAACAGTGATACTACAATTGCACATCAGCACATGCCTGACAACGGCCTATTCTTATGGATGTGAACTGATCTTGACCTTGATCTCTCCCCTCCCCCTCTCCTTTGCTACTTGGGCAGGCTGGAGCCTCCTTACGGGCCAGCGTGCTTCATTTTGTTTTGATTATGTTGTCTTTTCGTTTGTTGTATCCCCCAATCCACAGATGCTAATTGACCTCACATTGAATCATCTTTGTCTTCCATACTTGCTTGTGTCTAATTATTTCAAGCATACTCATCTGAATGTATTATGATTATCTCCGGTCCTTCCCTTGGATTGCTTAGTTTTTCAGGAGTGTGTGTTCTCCGTAGCTTTAAAGTATTAGTGTCATAATAGTGCCATTTGAACTCACAGGTGTGTGTGTGTGTGTGTGTGTGTGTGTGTGTGTGTGTGAGAGAGAGAGAGAGAGAGTGTCTGTGTGAGTGTGTGTGTGTGTGTGTGTGTGTGTGAGAGAGAGAGAGAGCGTGTGTATCTGTCTCTGTGTGTGTGTGTGTGTGTGTGTGCGTGTGTGTGTGTGTGTGTGTGTGTGTGTGTGTGTGTGTGTGTGTACATGTGTGCTGGTGCTTGCAGACTCTAGAAGTCAAGGTCTGGTTTCTTCCTCTATCGCTGTCTACCTTTTTAAAATTTTTTTTGTCTTTTGTTGGTTTTTTGTTTGTTTGTCTGTTTGTTTGTTTGTTTTTTCAAGACAGGCTTTCTCTGTGTAGCTCTGGCTGTCCTGGAACTCACTCTGTAGACCAGGCTGGCCTAGAACTCAGAAATCTGCCTGCCTCTGCCTTCCAAGTACTGGGACTGAAGGCATGTGCCACCATTGCCAGCCTTAATTTTTTTTTAAGACATGGTTTCGCACTGAACTCAGAGCTCACAGATTGGACTGGACTAGATGGCAGGCAAACCCCAAGGGATCCAACTCTCTTCATCTCCCAGCTCTGGGATCACAGTCACAGGCCCCACAGCTGGCTTTTTACAGGGTGCAGGGATCAGGTCCTCCCTCTGCACAGGAGGGACTTTACTACTGAACCCCAACCCGTAGGCCCCAAGACGGAAAGTCTCCTGTAGCTCTCACCCTGCTGTGCAGCCTAGGCTGGGCAGCACACCCTCTGTCGTGGTTACAGGCTATCGCCACTCCTGGTTAACATGGTGCTTTTTGTTGTATGGTTATTAAGTTGCCTCTAAAGATGTGTCTGAAATCCAAAGATATTTTAAGCAACTTGCAACATTTGAGCAAATTTATGATTTCTCAAGCTTTACAGCTTTGGGGAAAAGCACTTAGCTTGACTGTCACAATTTTGGTTTCATCAGCTACACATTAAAGCTATTTCTATAATTAAAAACTCCATGCTTTAGGCCACACCTCATTCTTAGCAAAAACACTGCTATTTTTTACCAGAATAGTCTGCAAATCATTATCTATTTCCAGAAATCAGGCTTATTCTCAGAGGGGAAACCCTTGCCTTTAAGAGGAAGGCACCATGACTGAGTCACCTCTGAGAAGCCGAAGTGTTGTTAGTCGGTTTCAGCCTGCTCCCCTGTGGTACAGCAGTGGGCACATCACTGTCTAATACTAACATACGTGAGGGCTTGTACAGAACCATGGATCTTTCCATCCAGTTGCAGAACCCTAGACTAAAGCCTGCACCTCCTCTCTCACCTTTGGTAACTCATTTGCCATCAAAATCTGACTTTACCTGAATTCATTTGACAACAAAGTCTGCTCTGAATCAGAGATTAAATTCAAAGTCTTTATCCTGCTTGTTGTAAATATTCCATTTTTTTTCCTACTGTGGAAACATCAATTTTTTTTTGAGACAGAATCTGGCCTAGAACTCACTACGCAGACCAAGCTGGCTATGAACGCTTGGGTAATCCTCTTGCCTCTGCCTTCCAAATTCTATCTGTTCAAATCTTAATATTGTTTAAGTGGGTACACCTAGACCCCTTATATGTGGTTCAACATAATATATAGGTGATAAACTGTTTTTCAAAAATCCACAAAATTCTAAAAAGTGTATGACCTAGGATAACAGAAAAAGCTTCAAAACATTGTACTAACTAGTTATGATGCAGACATTGTACTAACTAGTCATGATGCAGACATTGTACTAACTAGTCATGATGCAGACATTGTACTAACTAGTCATGATGCAGACATTGTACTAACTAGTCATGATGCAGACATTGTACTAACTAGTCATGATGCAGACATTGTACTAACTAGTCATGATGCAGACATTGTACTAACTAGTCATGATGCAGACATTGTACTAACTAGTCATGATGCAGACATTGTACTAACTAGTCATGATGCAGACATTGTACTAACTAGTCATGATGCAGACTGTTGTTTTTTTTTCTTCTAACAATCAAAACTTACCAGTCCTGGGTGCTGGAGAGATGGCTCAGTAGTTGAGAGCACTGACTGGTAGTTCAATTCCCAGCAACCACATGGTGGCTCACAACTATCTGGAATGGGATTAATGCCCTCTTCTGGTGTGTCTGAAGACAGCTACAGTGTGATCACATACATTAAATAAATAAATAAATAAATAAATAAATAAATAAATCTTTAAAAAGAAAACTTACCAGTCCTGAATCTTGTCTCATTAGAACCCAACCCTGTAGTAATCTAAAGTCCTATACATTAAGGAGAAATATTATTGGTCAATAATAGCACAAACTACCTTTCCAAGATCATACCCGCCCTGTTTGTTTGTTTGTTTGTTTGTTTGTTTGTTTGTTGTATGTGTACCAGAGGTTGAGGTTCATGGTAGTTGGCTTTTTCTACTATTCTCCACCTTACCATTATTGTTGTTTCTATTATTATTTATTTAATTTATGTTTTATATCATTATTGTGACTTTGTTATCGACAGGGTCTCATATGTAACCTGACGGGCCTGGAACTCACTTATGTAGACCAGGTTGACCTCAGGCTCACAGAAATCTGCTGACATCTGCCTTACCAGTGTTGAAGTTAGAGGTGTGCACCACCACACCCAGATTCCACTTTAGCCTTTGAGACACAGCCTCTCACTTAACCTGGTCCTTGCTGTCTGACTAAACCGGCCAGCAAGCTTGAGGGCTGTCCCTGGCTGCCCCTACACCACAGCACTTCACCTCAGCTCCAGGACTGCAGGCAGGCTCCCCCAGCTCTTAAGCAGATGCTAGGGACTCCCTCCCGCTCAAGTCCTCATGTTTGCACAGCAAGCTCTTTGCCCACTAAGCCATCTCCTCAGCTCCTTCTTTCTTTATGTTTAGATTTCCTTTTCTAATTATTCCTCGGGCAGTCGTGTGTGGCGCAGCATAGGTGTGGAACCTCAGAGGAAAGTTCTCTTTGCAGTCAGTTCTCCTACCCACCTATGTAAATTCCAGGGATCAAATTCTGGTCTCCAGGTTTGTGCCTTTATCCACTGACTGAACCACATATAAAGGTTCTCTTTATTTATTTTTTGAGATAGGTTCTCGCGTGTCCCAGACTGGCATTGAACTCAATATGTATCAGAGAAAGATCTAGAATGTCCAATGCTCCTGCCTCCTGAATGATGATACTGTAGGTATGCGTCTTTATGGAGTGGGAAGTAGGAAAATCCAAGCCCTGTTTGTTAGACAAGCAGCTCCCAACTAAGTTACACCCCAGCACCACATCTGCTTTTTAGTGTCAGACTGCCGTGTGTGTGTGTGTGTGTGTGTGTGTGTGTGTGTGTGTGTGTGTGTGTGTGTGTTTCTTACATTCTTTTGGACAAGCAGGAATCTTCTTCCCCCAGTCTTCCTTATGCTGGAATTACAGGCATGTGAGTCCATGACTTCAAATGTAAAAAACAAGTTTAAAATATAGTTCAGTTGCTGGGCGGTGGTGGTGCACGCCTTTAATCCCAGCGTTTGGGAGACAGAGGCAGGCGGATTTCTGATTTTGAGGCCAACCTGGTCTACAAAGTGAGTTCCAGGACAGCCAAAGATACACAGAGAAACCCTGTCTCGAAAACAAAACAAAACAAAACAAAACAAAACAAAACAAAACAAAACAAAACAAAACAAACAAACAAAAGATATAGTTCAGTTGTAGAGTGCTGGAGAAGGCCCTGAGGTACCTCTCCAGCCCTACCAATAACACAAAACAAAACCAGTAAAAGCCGTTAGTTCACAGAATATATAAAAGGTATCTGAAATATAGAGAACACAAATGTTGAGAATTCAGCATTAACAGATAATAAATAAATAAATTTTAATAAAATAAGCTAAGTACTGTGGTCAGGCATAAGTAATGGGTAGGAAAAATAGGCATGGTGGTACACACTGCAGTCCCAGCATCTAAGAGGCAAAAGCAGGAGGATTGCCGCAAGTTCCAGGTCGGCCTGATCACCCTGAGTTCAAGGACAAACTTGACTAAGTATGAGATCTTGTCTAAAGACAAAACGAAACAAAAAACAAACAAGCAAACAAAAACCAAACAAACAAACAAACAAGTTTAAAAGAAAACAGTAGGGGAAATGGCCTTCATACCGGGCCAGGGAGCAGCTAAGCTTGACTAGTTTCCTGCTTCTAAACACTCACTCAGTTCCAGTGAGCATGTGGTGTATGTAAACAATTAACACAGGAAAAATGAGTCTGGGAAGATGGCAGGGAGCAGGCTGTAGGAGCCCTAGAGTCCTGCAGCAGCCTCTGTTCAAAGTGTCTTCCTCTCTCCCATTCTTATTCCTTTCATCCCAGAAGGGGATGTGGGCTCCAGAGGGAGTTCCCCCCCCCCCTCTGGTGCAGTTCTTATTAAGTCTTTTCCCCACCCACAACCCTTCAGGCATTTTCAGTTGGAAATGTTGTAAGCTTCTTACCATCAACATTTACAAGTCTCATCCCTTGTCTACCTGCCACCGCAGCAAGCCTTTCGGAGCTTCTCGATTGCAGCACCCCCTCTGCCTCGGGATATCCCTCATCCCATATATCCTTCAGCACTCTTAGCAACAGTCCCATAATTGACTCTTCTCATCCAGATAGCCAGTTGTCTTGTCTCGACCATACAAATTTATTATTCTTTGTCTAGAGAATATAAAAGCATCGTGCTTTGGGCACTTCTTCAGACTTTATGCTCTTGTGAAGATCCCCATATACACGGAAATTTAATAAAACTTTATGCTCTTTCTCTTATTAATCAGTTCTTATACAATGAATATGGGTTCCTAGATCCAGCCAAAGAGCCCACATAAGAACTAAGAGGGAGACGAGAGGACCCCCCCCCTCCACACTCACATAATTGGAAAGTGATGAAGTCACGTATGTCCAACCACAGATCTGACATTGAGCTTCACTGTCCTACCTACTTTATACAAAGAACTGTGTCTAACTGATGAGAAGAGTCTCTGTGAGCAATTAAAGAACAATGAGGTACTGAACAATGTCCATGGCATTGAATTTAAGAGCAGAGTGGGGTTCAAAAAGGGAGAGCATCCTCTTTGGGTTGGCCTGGCTGAAAGAAAGACGTGCTAGAGCCAAGCCAGCCTTTGGACGGGGCCCTGGAGGAAGGATGAGACAGAGCCAAGAGCATCTGAGAGAGAGAGAGAGAGAGGGAGAGAGAGAGAGAGAGAAAGAGAGAGAGGCGATAGATGAACAAGGTGGTCCATGATGGAGAGGAAAGCAGGGGATGCAGGCAGTGTGAAGACCGTCCCACTGAAAATGAGGCTGGGAAGAGGGTGGTGGTACACACTTTTAATCCCAGCACCCAGGAGGCAGAGCCAGGCAGATCTCAGCCTAGTCTACAGAATGAGTCCCAGGACAGCCAGGGCTGTACTCATGAAAAGCACGTGAGTGAGGCTGGGTTAAAAGACAAGTGGATTGTTTGGGGGGGAAATAAAGTAAAACTTGGTGAGAAAATGGAAAAAGGAGGCAGAGACCAAGATTCTTATCTAGGGTAGACAGTCCCTGATGAAGGCCACAGTAGAGTCTAGTTCTGCATTTACTTTCCATAGGCAAGGCCACTTGTACCTACTTTGTGAGTGATTCTGCTCAACACTCCACTCGGAGAGGGTCTTGGAGGGTGGGAAGAGATAGTTGGCTCTGGAGCAGGTGTCTGCTCAGCCAGTCTCAGCTGGCTGAGTCTCTGCGTCTGTGAGGCTTTCACTATGTAGGCTGTGATCATGGTGTTCAAAGAAAAGGAATTTCTTTTGTAAAATACAAGCTCTAAAGGCAGCCTAATATACCAGCTTATTCCGCTGAAGGTTGAAAGGGGACATCGAAGACAAGATAGAGGGAGAGATGGGAGAAGAAAAATATCAGCCACTATTTGCCGTGCTGGAGAAAATTTGAACTCTGGCATTTGTTTCCTTTTTGGTTGAAGTCTGGTTTTAGCTCTAAACCACCTGTGATATGCCACGCTATTGCCGGTGACAGGGAAGTACCTTTAAGATGCCTTGGGTTAAAAGCTGGGTATGGTGGCTCAACCCTGCAATCCCAGCACTCTGAAGTCAAGGTCAGCCTGGGAAACATAGTGAGAACTTGTTTGAAAACAAAAATCCAAACCCAAGTCACTCCCTGCCCAAAAAATGCCTTGGGTTGAGAAGAAAACTCTCAACTCATTCTAGCTTAAAATAACAAGGGAAATATTATTTTGTGTGAGAGTCCAAGTATAAGATGATTTTCAGGCAAGACCTGATCTAGTGGATTCTGTGTTATTTAAAAAAAAAAAATGCTGTTGGCTAGGGGATGGGGTTTTAAGTAACAGCCCAAACTGACCTTGAACTCACTATGTAGCCAAGGATGACCTTGGACTTCTCATTCTCCTAAGTGTATGCCGCCATCCCCAGCTTGTGTAGTGCTGGGAATTGAACCCAGGGCTCTTTACTCTGCCAGCTGAGCTACTTACCCTCCTCTCACATGCTCTACCTGTCAACTATTGTTCTGAGGAGTTAGCCTGTATGTGAGTGCAGACCACGGATGTAGTCCATTCCCCTCACTTTACCAGGAAAGAAATTGAAGCCCTGACAAAAAGAGCAGTCTTGCCCAGAGTTGTACATCTTCATTAAGGCTGAGCCAAGATGAAAAACCCAGTGGTATGGCCAGTGCCTACTCTCAACTAACTAGGCTTTGGGAGAGCAGTTTGGTGGCGAGCTTATGACAGGCAGGGCCCGGTGGTGAAAAAGAAGATCTGAGGCCATCAAAAGAACTGTCACTGGGGCTACATGGGTGGGTGGACCGTCCCTCACAGTTCCCAGATGATTGGAAGGGGTGGAGGCCAGTTGCTTGGGCCTTCTCCTGCAATAAAATAGACATGCAGAAAACCTGATGCTGGCTGTCTTGGTTAGTGTTTCTTTTGCTTCAATTGAACATCATGACCAAAGGAAACTTGGAGAAGGGAGGGTTTATTCCAGGTTACAACCCTCGGGTCACAGTCCATCACCAGAGGAAATCAGGCAGGAACATGGAGGCAGAAGCTGATGCAGAGGTCATGGAGGAGTGCTGCTTTGTGGTTTGCTCTTCGTGGCTTACCTAGCCTGCTTTCTTATAGTACCCAGGACCACTACGCCAGGAGTGGCACTGCCCACAGTGAGCTGGACCCTCCCACACTAATCATCAATCAAGAAAATGTACCACAACAGGCTTTCTCACAGGCCAGTCTGGTAGGGACAATTTCTGAATGGAAGTTCCCTCTTCCCAAATGACTCTGACTTGTGTCACATTGACATAAAACTGGCCAGCACACCAACCAATCTGAGAACAAAGAGGAGGAAGCTGGCGCTGGTCAGGGAGAGTGGATAGGATCAAAATAAGTACTCTCTTCTGATGGTCCATGTGCCTCGGGTGGAGGCAACCTTGGAAATGCAGACCCAGGCTTTTCCAAAACCCAAGAGGGAAATGAGACAGTGGGGTGGGAAGGGGTGGGGATCCAATAGTGACAGAAGGCGTTTGAGGAAAGAAATCTGCTAAAAATCCATCTGCCCCTTCCAACTCAGGCTATAAAGAAGTCCTTTTAGCTTCTGTTGACATGCCTTGACACAATTTGTTTCCTGTGGGTCAGCAGGGAATCTGGTATATGACATACACTTGTCTGCAGGAGCCTTTATCCTTCGTCCTTCTCACTGAAGTCTAACTTGTTAGCTGTATTCTCTTCACCTTAGAAGAGACCCCTGCCACTGTGAAGCACTCCTGGGGACCAGGAGGCACTTTGAACAACTCTGCCTAGGCCTAAGGTCTCTAGGGACTGTTGCTTGTACAGGAAGAAAAAAAAAAAAAAAGAAGAAGAGAAAGAAAAGAAACACAGAGAGTCAGTACTCCGCCCTCTGGACAGCACAAAGCAACACAATGAATTCATGTCCCCTTTGCTTCAATCTCCCTCCCTCCCTCCTTCCTTTGTCTTTCTTCTCCCCATCTCTCCTTTTCTGTCATCTCCCCCAATATCAACATTCCCTCGCCTACCCTCAGCCTTGCTACACTTCTGGCCCTGCTGAGAGACTTGTGTAGCAGAGTCAGACCACCAGCCCACATAGAGAGCAGGAAGGCACATACATCCCTTACCACCATCTTCTCTCCCACCCACCACCGAATCACCTTCTCTGCCCAACTTAGGCTTCTCAGGATGGATGTCACCCGCCTACTCCTGGCCACCCTAGTGGGCTTCCTGTGCTTCTTCACCGTCCACAGCCACCTGGCACTCGAGGAGACGCTTGGAGATGACAGGAGTCTGCGGAGTAACTCCTCCATGAACTCGCTGGATTTCTCCTCTGTTTCTATCGTGGGTAAGTAGCCTGCCTTGGGACCCAGCCTCTAGGCTCTGACCCACGAGAGGGAGCACTGTATGTCAAGCCAGTTGCCTGGGCTGCCACCACCAGAGCTATGGTGCTTCCTGGCTCACTCCTAAGGAAATACAGAACCCTTGAGTGCTTGGGTCTGGGAACGCTCTGCATGCCACCGCTCTAATACCAAGTTTAGTGTGTCAGAGATCTGAAGAAGTCTCAAGTCAAGATGCTTGGTGGACTTGGTTTTCTTTAGCGTTAATGACATTTTAATAAAGCATGGAATTCCTCAACAAAACAAACTTTAGGTAAACCATGGACTAGAAATGAGTCTGCAATAAACTAGTCTTGTCATAGGATGGGAAGTTACAGGGAGTGTCTTGGAGATCTTGTGGTTTGATCTCACCTAATCATAAAGGGCTAAGGATGAAGCCAAGTGGCAGAGTGCATGCTTAGCACACATAAGGCTCGGTTCAGTTCCTGTAACCAAAATAATAAAAACACACATAGTATGCCAGAATTTGTGAGCTCCTGTTTGATTCATGTTTTACAAGTGATGAAACTGGGGCTTACTGACATCAGTTCCTAATGGGCAGAGCTGGAATGCAAACAGGCGGGTTATACATGGACGCTCACAACGAGTAGCTCTTTGAAGACTTGCATTGTCACTGGGCACAGAAATATTGTCTAATCTAGACGTTACAGGGAAGTTATAAGAGGGAAAAGAGGTGGCATCAATATTCTTTAGTTACTATTGATATACCAGCCCTCTTTATTTTATTTGGTTATTGGTTGGTTTTTGTTTTTGTTTTCAAAACAAGGTCTCTCTGTATAGCTCTAGCTGTCTTGGATCTCACCCTGAAGACCAAGCTGTCCTCAGAGGATCCTGCCTCTGCCTTCCAAGTGCTGGGACTAAAAATGTGTACCACCATGCCCAGCTGATATATCAGACTTTTAAAAATATTTTATTTTAGCAGGGCAGTGATGGCTCATGCCTTTAATCTCAGCACTCGGGAAGCAGAGGCAGGCAGATTTCTGAGTTCGAGGCCAGCCTGGTCTACAAAGTGAGTTACAGGACAGCCAAGGCTATATATAGAAACCCTGTCTCGAAAACCAAAAAAAAAGAAAAACATATTTTTATATGAATGGGCATTTACCTTCTTGTATGCTTATACACTGTGTGTGTGCCCAGTACCCTCAGAGGCCAGAAGAGGATGTTGGAACCCTCTGAAACTGGAGTTACAGGCAGTTATGAGTCACCACTGTGAGTCTGTGAAGAAACAAACCAGAAACAAACACCAAGTAATCTCAACTGCTGAGCCACCTCTCCAGCCCCACTCAGACTTTTTGTTTTGTAAACTTATAAAAAATTATGATAGAACTCTTTCTGGGAGATAAGAAAACTATTGTCAAGGAACTGATCATAGCTGTTATATAGGTTTGAGTCAGGTATACATGGCTATGAGATTTAATAATAATAATTAGTAGTAGTAGTAGTAACCGATGTGTCCAGTAACCAAAGGTTGAGTCCATTTTCAGAGGCTGGTAATGTTCTTGCACCTGCAAGAATAAAACTAAAATGGGGGTACCTGGAGTGATCGAGCAGAGATCATGGGTTAGCAAGGTCAAACACCGGGTCTCTCAACAGATGGCACTGACAGGTCCCAGGTCCCCCTCGGATTTATTCTTGGCCTCCCCTCAGAGCACACTGCTCTTTGGGTCTGAAGCCAGGCTAATCAGAACCTGATGGCTTGATTCCGCAATGTGGTTCATCCGGAAGTCCCTCTTTCTCTCCTCCACCCTGAGACTTCCCAGAGCCCCCTCTGCTCCTCCCACTTCACCACAACTTGGGCCCCCAGAAACATCTGGCTTTGCTCCTTTCTGTCTTCCTTTGAAGCACTGAACAAGAAATCCAAGAAGATCAGCAGAAAAGAAGCCGAGAAGCGGAAGAGGTCTTCCAAGGTAAGCCTGGGAGTTCTTTTTTTTTTTCCCCCTGGGAGTTCTTAACTGGGGGTGGGAGACCTGCAAGTCTTGGCTGAGAACTAAATGAAAAATACTTCCTGGCCTCCAGGAAACAAAAGAACTGAAAACTACCTGAAGGTTTCCCCCGGCCTAGAGTCTTAAGGCTTCTATAGAAGCCAGAGAGCCTAAATTCATTGAGCAGAACAGCTGCCTGCAGAAAAACAGTTCCCAATGCTGATTAAGCATTCCTGAAATTGGTCACTCAGTTCTTTTGGATATTTACCTAAACCCCACTGCTGAAGAGCCACTCTTGCTGTATCTGAACTTCTTTTATTCCCTCCTCCTTTGAAATTCTGGGAACCAAGTTCCAGGGCTTTGTGCTAAGACTACAAACCTTCCATCCTCCTTGTCCAGAGCCCCGGAGTGCTGAGAATACAGGTCCATGCCACCGTGCCCAGCTGTTTCATCTGCTTAAAAATCAGAAAGCAGGGTGGGGTCTGGAGAGATGGCTCAGCAGTGCAGAGCACTGGCTGCTCTTGCAGAGGACCTGGGTTCAATTGGCAGTACCCGCATGGCAGCTCACAACTGTCTGTAACTCCTGTTGCAGGGGATCTGACACCCTCACACAGACATACATGCAATTCAAATCACCAATGCACATCAAATAAAAATAAAATTATAAAAATAAAAAGGTGTAAAGAATAGAAAATAGAAGTTAGGGGTGTGGTGATGCATACCTTTAGTTTCAGAACTCAGGAGGCTGAGGCACGTAGATCTCTGAGTTTGAGGCCAGCCTGGTCTACAGAGTGAGTTCCAGGACAGCCAGGGCTACACAGAGAAACTCTGTCTCAAAAACCACAAACCAAACCAAACAAAAAACATTTTAAAATGAAACTACAAGTGGGGTACAGTGGCACGCAGTTGTATTCCCAATACTTGGGAAGTAGAAGCACAAAGATCAGGAGTTCATGGCTATCCTAAACTACCTAGCAAGTTCTGAAAGAGCCTGGGCTGCACAGCCACTGAAAAACAGAAGTATGATAGAAAACAACATCATTTGCTGTAGCTAGATTAAGAGACTCAACAAAAATAAAATACTGTTAGCTGAGCATGGCAGCACTGGCTTGCAATCCCAGGGGCTTAGGAGGTTGAGGCAGGGGGATCCCTAGTTCAAGGGCTGCTGGAGCTTTGCAGCAAATTCAACGACCACCTAAGCAAATTGAGATGCTCTCACAAAATGAATATTGTTAAATGAGGGGATATAGTGGGGTACTAAAGCTTGCCTGTAACACACAAAGCCCTGGGTTCAATTCCCACTATGGCAAATAATTAATAATTAATAATAAATACCATGTTAAAGTCAGCTGGATGTTAATATGTGCTAGAGGCTCCTTAACCCTTTAATACAGTTCCTTATGTTGTGGTGACTCCAACCTTAAAATTATTTTAATTACTACTTCATAACTGTGATTTTGTTACTGTTATGAATTATAATGCAAATATCTGTGTTTTCCGGTGGTCTTAGGCAACCCCTGTGAAAGGGTTATTAGGACCCCGTAGGGGTTCTTGACCCACAAGTTGAAACAGGCTACTAAAACACACTTTGTTAAAAGGCAGTTAGAATGCCTTGAAAAAAGCAATTAAGGACATGCTAGGACCAAACAGAGCCTTCCAAACCGAAACAGACAGAAAAAAGAATGCTTTCTCGCTGACTGAGGACCATTTCATGTTTTTGTACCTATACCTAAAATCATACTACGATAATACAGGTTCCTACACTCTGATAAATAGCAGATTGAGGCATTGTTGAAATGCACATACTATTCCTGTGTAGTGTGGCTCAATTAATTGGATCAACTATAACCAAAGCAGGGAGCACTGAACAAAATACATATACATGCTAGGTGCTGGCAATACAGCAGTAAACAAGAGATTATAGCTGTGTGGAGCTTACGTCTGAGTGGGGAAACCAGCCTTCAAGTAAATCAATAAAGAAATCTAAAGTCTTATATGATACATACTGTAAAGGAATTAAAGCATGGGGAAAGCCTAGAGAAGTAGCATTAAACAAAAAAAATTAGTAATCTAGAGCAATGTCCAGTAGAAACACAGTATAAGCCATAAATGTATAATTTTGTATTTTCTAATAGCTGCCTTAAAAGACTAACAATATTTAAAACTCGGTATAAAGTATTACTATTTCAACATCTAAAAATTTTTTTAAAGTTACTTTTGTGCAGTCTTTAAAATCTGGTAAATAGCTGTCACTGCACACATCAATTCCAACGCTAAATGTGGACCTAGTATTTATGTTTAACAGGAAAATATATGTTTACGTTACACTTAAATAGAAAACTCGGTTCCTCAGCACACAGGACCTGACTACCAGTGCTAGAATGTCTCTAGGCTATGGGGTAGCTAGCCCAAAGGACAGATGCCAAACACAGGAGTCCTCCAGGGCCAAAAGGAAGTTTGTTTCTCCCTAGAGAAATCACTGGGAGCCCTTAAGCGGACGATGAGGTCATAGGAAGGGCCTTCTTTGGCCACTGGAGGATGTTAACTCTAGAGGACAGGGTGGCTAAGGGAAAGAAGACAGTGAGTGGCCTAACCCAGGGGCAATGGATAACACGGATGGTGACAGGCTTCAAACCGGAAGGTTGTTTAAAATTGGGGCTAAGTGGGGCCTAAGAAAAGGGCCAGGTCAGAGCTAGGTAAGCTTGAAGATGAAGGCGATGTGCAGGTTGGGGTGGAGGGCAAGGACCCACTGGGATGCCCTGTGTGCATGAAAAAAAAGGGGGGCAGAGGTCTCTGGTCCTGGACCTCCACAGTACATGAGCATCGCAGGATGGCGTAGCCCGTTCAGTAGTCCTCAACGTCTCTCCTACAGAAAAAGGCTTCGATGAAGAAGGTGGCAAGGCCCCCGCCACCTTCGCCCTGCGTGGCCACCCGCGACAGCTGCAAGCCACCCGCACCCGCCTGCTGCGACCCGTGCGCCTCCTGCCAGTGCCGTTTCTTCGGCAGCGCCTGCACCTGTCGAGTACTCAACCCCAACTGCTGACGCAGCTTCTTCGCTGCGCGCGCAGCTTCGGGAACGGGTGATTGGGCGGGGCTTCAGGGTCCCGCGCTTCTAGGCTGAGGGGCGGGTCTCTGTGGGTGGGGCTTGTGGGTGGGCGTGGTCAGTGGTTGTGACTTGTGGGCGCTTTCAAAAAACCGGTTTTCTAGGAAACCTAGTGGAAGCTAAAATCAGAATACAATAATATTTTTAGGCTGCCGAGGAAGTGTGACTATTTCTTTTAAAAGCCGAAAGCTTCCGGCCGCTTTCCATTATAGAGTCTGGTCCTTGCGGATACCCCGCAGTCTGCGCACGCGCCAGCCACTCTTGCCCATAGGGAAACTACATAGCGCCTACAGCTGCTCGCGTGGTTGCTGTTGCTGCATCTTAGGGATGGGCACAATGTTGGCAGTTCCTTCCAGTCTGCCAGTGTCTAGGCTGCCTCCAAACTAAGGGAAAGAAGCCATTAGGGAACCACCTTCCAGTCTTTTCACCCATTCTCTTAAGCGGGAGCACAAAAATCTTAAGATGTTCAGAATTCCATTAGCAGTCTCAGCCGGGTGGGCGAGGGGAGGCGGGACCGTGCATTTGCAATGGCTTTCTAAATCCAAAAGGATTTGGGTTGAGGATTCCAGAACTTTTAAGAGGCTCTCAATCAAAGTCACCACCCAAACCCACTCCTCTTTTAGTCACAAGGGCACACGGATGTTTGGACCTGAGAGTTTTTCTTACGCCAGGCAGTAGTCCCAGCCTTTTTTTTTTTAATTCTAAAAATCTTGAGCTTAGACTCCCAAAGACACAAAATTTTAGATAGCCTTCCTCAATCTTCACCCTAGTTCCGTTGACCAGTAAGAAAGTGTGGGGGTTGGGAGTGGGGATGGGGCTGAAAAGCAGCAATCGAGCGAAATTATTAAGGACCAATTGCCAAAAATGTTCCAGACTGTTTCCTGAAGTCCCTCAGAGTCTCAGTCTGTAAGAAGCTGAGGTGTGGTGATGTAATTTTGAAAGAACTGCGCGAGGTAGAACACTCGCAGGAAGGAGTCAAGAGTTTGGGAAGCAGGGCTCGGTAAGGAAGGACCAGCAGGGAGGGGCAAATGGACGCCCTTTGAGACTAGAGGAAGGGCTATAGACAATGTCGTCTACTTGTGGAGGAGGCTATGGAGCTGTGCACATAGTGCTAGGAAGAAAGGCTGAGAAGAAAGTGTGCAGCACAGAGCTCCTTCCCTAGTCTAAGTTGCCCCTACTCTACCCCTGCAAATTACTACACTAGCAATACCAAAAGAAAACAAAAAGGCCTGACCACCCCCACCCCCAAAAAAGATTCCATAGAGAAGTTATCTTATCTCAGCACTGATAACTAGAGAGGGGGAGGGAGCAAGAGGGGTGTGTTTGTGTGTGTGTGTGTGTGTGTGTGTGTGTGTGTGTGTGTGTACAGTGAGGCATAAGGTCTGATACAGGATCAGTCTTTCAGGCCTTTGTGTCTGTTTGCCATTATTCTTTCAAATGCCTTAAACAGGCTGACAAGATGGCTCACAAGCATGCCAAGCCCCATGTAAAAGAGACTCCAGAGATGTCTAACTGCTACAATATACATGCACTCTCAAACACATCATACAAAAATATCTATGATAAATACAAATTTATTTATCTCCTTCAGATCCCCCTTCTTGCCTCCGACCTTCCCAAATAAAGACCCAGGTTGTGCCTTTGGTGGCATACTTACTAGTGTGGAAACAATGGAAGCCAACACCTTTACCGAACCACCACCTGGACAGGACACAAGAAAAGACAGGTGGTCCAGGCAAAGCTGCCTACACAGTGCTGACCCTGGGAAAGTCCTTGTGTGTCTCCCTGAGCTGTCTTATACTTATCTTTAAAATGAGAAACACTAATTCCTGCTGTTCTTGTAAAACTCCAGGAAGTTGTTATTTCTCTATGCCTTAACACAGCTACACACACACACTCACAGAGAACCTGCCAGTTGCTTGTTCTGTTTTCTGTCATTTGGCCTGCAAACCCAGAAGGCAAGAACATTTTGTTCCTTGCATGACAGCTGCTGCTGAGTAAGTGTCACCAGTAATGAGAATATTGGGAACACATTGCAACAACTGTGCCTGTGTTTTCCTGACACTGTTTATCGACCAGGTACTATCTCCCAGCAGTGAAGCTGGGACACAAAGTCCCACCCTCAGCCTGTTTACGCAGGCTTGTTAATTTTGGTTTTGTTTTGAGACAAAAATACCACTGTGTGTAGCTTTGACTGGCCTAGAACTAGCTGTGTAGACCAGGCTGGCATCAAACTAAAGATTGTCATGCCTCTGCCTCCCACTGCTGGGACCTAAGCAAGTGCCACCACCCCACACAGCCCTTTAGTAACAGTCATTGAATTACTGGGTTTGAACGACTAATCCAGCAGTTCCCTCATTAGCACATGTGTATTGACCACCTACTGTGTGTCAGGTACTGTAACCACTTGAATGAAAAACTCCAATGTGGATATTGTCCCTACAGAGCTTACCAGCCCAGTGGGTCTTGGCCACTGATCCTCAGAGGCAAAAACAATTCTTAGGGTCTGGGATCTCTTCCCACACACTTAGCTCATATGCCCATCAACTCTGATCCCTGCCCAAGTCTTCCTTCAGCTTTGAGATGCTGAGAGTCTTCTCTTTCGGAATTTCTCTAGAAGCTTTAAGAGTCCTAAAATCAGCCAGGTGTGGTGGCACACGCCTTTAATTCCAGCACTTGGGAGGCAGAGGCAGGCAGATTTCTGAGTTCGAGGTCAGCCTGGTCTACAAAGTGAGTTCCAGGACAGCCAGGGCTACACAGAGAAACCCTGTCTCAAAAAAAAAAAAAAAAAAAAAAAAAAGAGTCCTAAGATCATGGCCCCACGCTGTTGCTGTTGCAAAACTCTTTCTACTTTGGTGACCAGAACTGAAGCTCGAATTTATGCCCAAAAGTTTTGGTTGTATAAGGATATGAGTGCCTTAATCCATCTTCAACACAAGTATATTCCCTCCTTCATCACACACACACTGGGTGAACTCTGTGCTGGGAAGTTTTGCTCGGTTCTTCATCATTTCTTCCCACGAGCACACGAAATCCTCATGACGCAACCTTGAACAAGTCACTACTTTTTTTTCTTACATGGAAGTCTCATGTAACCAAGGCTAGCCCAATCCAGGCTAGCTTCTAACTTCTGACCCCCCTACCTCTACCTCTTACGTGCTAGATGATAGGCATGTAGAACCATTGTGTGGCTTGTGTTGTTTGCACTGCTAGGGCTCCACACCATGGCTTCTTGTTCGCTAAACAGGCTCTCTACCAACTCAGCCCCAAATGTTGAAGTCTTAAGTGAGACTTCATATAGCACATATGAAGGCTTTTTTTTTTTTTAAATCAGTATGTTTGAAGAATGCAGACCAGAAATTGAAACCAGGGTTTAGGTACTAACAGTCAACCTCCTGTATCAGCCTCATGGACCAGTTTGTCTTTTGGTTTGGTTTCAGAAGAAAGTTTAAGTCACCTGGAGACATAAAAGGTTTTAACAGGCCACCCCATGACCTCATACAGCCTTCTATTAAATGGAAACTGCAGTTTATTTCAGAATTTGGGCCAGGTGGTTTTTCAACATGTTAAACTGTAATGCATAGATTTTAAAATGCATGTTTTTTTTTTATTTTTTTAATAATTTATTTATTGATTATATGTAAGTACACTGTAGCTGTCTTCAGACACCAGAAGAGGGCATCAGATCTCATTACGGATGGTTGTGAGCCACCATGTGGTTGCTGGGATTTGAACTCTGGACCTTCGGAAGAGCAGTCGGGTGCTCTTACCCACTGAGCCATCTCACCAGCCCCATAATGCATGTTTTTATTACATCTTTTTAAAGACTTTGGTTTTTTTTTTTTTTTAAAGAAATTAAAGCTCGTGATTTCACAGAAGCAATATACTTCAAAAACAGTAGTCTCGGAGGTAGAAGGCCCCAGGCTATGGACATTATTAGGTCAGTCTGTCTGGCAATTACTAGGTCCTTATTCTAAATTCTTCCATCTGTTTCGACAAGCAGAGATGTGGCACCACTGCCCACTGACAGGAAATTACCCTTTTCCAATAGGAACTTTATTAAGACACTTAGCTCCAGGGGCCAGTGCACATGTGTGGAGGAGGGAACAGGGTAAGTGAAGACAAGAAAGTGATTTGATCTGAATTAGCCAAGCCATCTGTAGTAACTTTCAGATTCATCTAGACTTTTGAGGCTTTCTTCTTCCATGGACCACAGGTAGGTGTGTGGACTGAAAAAGAAAGCAGTTGAAAAGGAATGGGTTTTAATCACGAAAAATATTTCAAAAGGGTATGTCTGTGGGCTAGATTCATGCTAGAGTGGACTTTTATCCCGATAGCTTGCAGGTGGATCTGAGAGCTGAGGTGGCCTTCGTCTTGGAGAGGAAGTCAACAAACACCCTCCTCCATTTGAGTCTTGAAGGTTTTCACACCTTCTAGATTCCTCTTTACAATTCCTATGCCCGATGGCTGGAGACTACTTGAGGCATCAATAAAATTACAGCCACAGGAATCCATACCCAGCTTCCAGAGCAAGCTCCTGGGTCACTGTTTACCATGCCAGATTTCTAGCAAAATTGCTAAAGCTCTGTGACCGGTAGATATCAATCTGTACCAACTTGAATCGCAGGCTTATTCATAAGGCAATTTCCAAAGTCGATCAAGGAGTTGAGTGAAGTTAGTTGACAAGGTCCAGGTTACATGAACACCCCTGGTTGCCTCAAGCAAGTTCTGTAGCTTTGTCTCCTGGGATAGTGCTGAGCCTCATGGGTGAGAATCTGGCTTCCTGGAGTTTCAAGATCTCCAAGGCAGAGCAAACCACTGCCTGCTGCCACCTGGAGTTCTCGCTGGTGTCTATGACCTTTCCTGGGTTTTAGAGTCCATGTTTCCTCCAGCCCTCGAGGCTCATTACTTCTGTTCTAGCAAGGACCTGAAAGGGGGATCCATGAGTCACAAGCCTTAGTAAGGAGTCTCCAACATCTTGACACCTGGAGGCAGGCAGTACCCAGACCTGCAAGGTGACTTCAGACAAGTTGCTGAAGCTTTGGGGTATCATCTCTCCATATCTAAACTTTTTGTGCTTTTGCAAGGCTCTAACTCTAAGGTGTTTCTTAAGGTTCTAGCAGCCTGATTCTATAGCTGGGTCTTTGCGCCCTGACACAAAGGCAGACACCAGACACTGAATCTTTTATCCTGGTTTTCTTTAGAGCCAACAATCTGAGAAGATCGAGCGTGTGCGTGTGTGTGCCCATCTGTAAGACCTGCCTTCCATTTCATTAGCTAGCAGATTACATAGGAAGGGAAATGGGAGACTGTCTGTCACTCCAGAGCTGAGCCTTGCCCTCTGGTCAGTGATCAGTTCTCTGAGGTTTGTGGTGTATGTAGGTGCATCTCTCCTGCCCTGTAGCAGGGGAAGACTTGCTTTTCCTCTTTATCATTTCTGTGTGCATGGGAGGGTTGGCACACAAGGCCACTGAGTCTTGCATTACTCCCTGGAGGCCGTTTGGATGACATCTAGGTAGAAGGTTAACTCAAGAACAAACATTTGCAATGTGGGGAGGAGAGTCCTTCCTACTGAAGAGTACAAAGGTGCTTTTTATAAAATATGATAAGCATTGTCCAGATCTCACAGTATTCTAAATTCCTTGCCCTCTAAACAACTTCCTCCACTCCCTCACCCCCACCCTCAAAACTTGATACAGAACTGGAGCTTCACAGCGA
This sequence comes from Mus musculus, assembly GCF_000001635.26. NCBI lineage: Eukaryota > Metazoa > Chordata > Mammalia > Rodentia > Muridae > Mus > Mus musculus. The sequence goes on from NC_000068.7 coordinate 155,056,577, forward strand.
CAACCTGAGGTCTTTCTGTCACTATTCTGAGTAGCATGACTTAGTTCTTCTCCTTAACCCCCACATCACTGCCTCCCAATGCCCCAGGTGGGGTACAGGGAAAACACAAGGAAGGCCAGGCCAGATTCTGAGGGGGTCCTTAGCCAATTCTCCTCATGAAACGTCTGACAAGGAGCCTCAACACCAGCCACAGAGGTGATGAAGGCAGAGACAAGTTATCCTCCATTGTGGCACCTGGTCACGGTCACACCTGTGACAGAGTAGCACACCCGTGAGCAGAGCTACATGGGAGGCCGGATGTGGAGGTTTCGCTGTTTTTAAAGACAAGGTTCTGAAAACAAGATATCTCTAAAGAAAGGAAAAGCCAGGGTAGCAGAAACCAGAACCCCCAGGGGACAGGTCCTCTCCACTATAGGACTCTCACAGATCAACACCTGGGAAGGTACTTGCCCCAAATGCAGGGAGACAGATTTGAGGGGAAGAGCTCACACTTGGCCTAGCCTTTGGAGGGATTAGCATAGCTGCTGTCTACAGAATCTTCATCTACTAAAATCCATCAAGGCAAAGCCAAGGTAAGGCGAAGCAGCCCTTTCTGCTGCAGTCTTGCTCTCAGGAGCCTGAGGTCGTTACTTGGCTCCCACCCTCCTAACCCTGGGCCTGTGGTATAGGTCTTGGATTTGGGTTCTAAGAATCCATGCTAGTACAACAGCTAGTTCATCTGCATGGTTTCTCTCAGCGCAATAGAGTTCAAGACTCTATTTAAAGTTCACATGAAGGATGTGGAAGATCTTTTAAAACGTCCCCTGTGATGAGAGAGTACCCCTAGGATCCTAGCACTCCAGAAATTGAGACAAGATTTCTGCAAATTCAGGGTCAGTCTGTGCTCCATAGCAAAGCCATTTCAAAACAGGTATATTTGGCCTAAAACCTTGCTTACAATCAATGTGCAGGAAATAGTATTGAGAGCTGGGTGGTGGTAGAGCACACCTTTAATCCCAGCAATCAAAAGGTTGAGTTTGAGGCCAGCCTGGTCTACAGAGTGAGTTTTAGGGCAGCCAGGGCTACACAGAGAAACTCTGGCTTGAGAAAAAGAAAACACAAAGGAGGGAGGGAGGGAGGGAGAAGTACAGGACTAGATCTTTTTTTCCTCATGAATTAGGATTGCTTCTCATTCTCTGAATACCTTGTACCTTTTACTTAGTAGATTTTGATCCTATCCACCGGGCATTACCTGGTTTTTTATTGGAGACAAGGTCTCCCACAGCTCAAGCTGTTCTCAACTTCCCAGGTACTCAAGGTTGACCCCAATCCCTGACCCTCCTGCTCCCGCTTCTGAGTGCAGGGATCACACATCTCACACCTTCGGTCAGACCTGTCTAGTCTATTTTGTCATTTTATGGTTATCACTTGAGAAGTGGGTCCAATTTTGAATTTACCGATATTTACAAATGATTTTCAGCAAAGTCATCATATACTCATGGAATTTTTGAACTTGCAGTTACGCATATGGGGGGGGGGCGCTAGGAATGAGCGTAACAGTAGGCTGCCAAGTGAGGAGCTGCAGGTGGAGGTGACTGGCTTGTGTGCACACCTGAGCCCCTTGCTAAGGTCAGAAAGCAAGAAGTGGATGCTCACAGTCAGCTATTAGATGGATCACAGGGCTCCCAATGGAGGAGCTAGAGAAAGTACCCAAGGAGCTAAAGGGATCTGCAACCCTATAGGTGGAACAACATTCTGAACTAACCAGTACCCCGGAGCTCTTGACTATAGCTGCATATGTATCAAAAGATGGCCTAGTCGGCCATCACTGGAAAGAGAGGCCCATTGGACACACAAACTTTATATGCCCCAGTACAGGGGAATGCCAGGGCCAAAAAATGGGAATGGGTGGGTAGGGAAGTGGGGGGGAGGGTATGGGAAACTTTTGGGAAAGCATTGAAAATGTAATTGAGGAAAATACGTAATAAAAAAAAATAAGGGCTGGTGAGATGGCTCAGTGGGTAAGAGCACCCGACTGCTCTTCCGAAGGTCCAGAGTTCAAATCCCAGCGACCACATGGTGGCTTACAACCATCCTTAATGAGATCTGACTCCCTCTTCTGGAGTGGCTGAAGACAGCTACAATGTACTTACATATAATAAATAAATAAATCTTTAAAAAAATAAAATGAAATAAAAGGGCTGGTGAGATGGCTCAGTGGGTAAGAGCACCCGACTGCTCTTCCGAAGGTCTGGAGTTCAAATCCCAGCATCCACATGGTGGCTCACAACCATATGTAACAAGATCTGACTCCCTCTTCTGGAGTGTCTGAAGACAGCTACAGTGTGTTTACATGTAATAAATAAATAAATCTTTAAAAAAAATAAAATAAAATAAAAATAAAAAATTTTTAAAAAAAAGAAAGCAAGAGCGGACCTCACAAGGCCGTCCTCTGACCTACAGGCACACCGATATTCACTTCACATTGGCAGGAAGACCAGAAATGGAGTCACTCTGGCTATACAGTTGCCTGCCTGAGCCACTTTAGACCATGTCTCTCCAACAAACAAAAACCTTAAAACCCTGCTCCTTAGTTGTTGCTCCTTAGGCAGGGTTTCTCCGTGTAGTCCTGGCTGTCCTAGAACTCCGTGAGAACCCGTCCTTACCTGGACATCCCAGCCACCCACGTTTAGCCCTCACATTCCCTAGCATTTCTGCCAGGCTCTTCAGTCAACAGAGGGTACTTAGACCAGCTTTTAGCCATCCTGTGCACGGGGCTTGTTTTTATTTGCTTTCCAGGTCAAATGGGTTCAGTAAATTGATCACTTGGGCAAATAAGAGGGAGTTCAATTTCTCATACTTTTTTGTGTGATTCACATTATGCGATCCGTGAAGAGATGGCTCAGTGGGTAAGACCGTTTGCACTTGTAGAAGCTACACATGGCCATGCTTGACTTTAACCCCAGCTCTAGGGTGAGGGATCTGGGAAGAGCAGAAATGGCCTCACTCTAGTCCAGTGAGGGACCCTGTCTCAGGAATATGGAAGAAAGCGATGGGACATCTGGTGTCCTCCAGAATCACAGGTACAGTGTCTGCACACACATGCACATATGTCAGCCACATACATGCACATATTCCAGCCACACACTTACATTTTAATAGAGCCAAAATTCTTTAGGCAGTAGAAACTGTATTTTATCCACCTTCCTTTGTTAACATTCTAAATAGCATATAAACATTATAAAACAAATTAATCTGTTTGTGACCTGGGCTTGTGACAGGAACCATCAACTATACAGAAGTGACAGGCCTTTTCCTCTTTGTTTTTCCAGCCCCTTTCAGTCTGTCACTTGTCCTTTCTTGGTTAATCTATCCTAACCCTTGTGAAATAGGGACCAAAAAAAGTACCAACTCAGTATCATGAGGTTTAAGAGACTGCCCAACAGTAAAAAGGCCCAGCTCTCGGGGGCCTTCAAACTCCAGGGGTTCCTGCTCTTTGGTGGAGCTCGTTCTTGGGTCCTGGACTGAGAAACCAATGGATCTGCAAACCAGGCACACAGATCTAAAGACCAAGTGAGGGTCTCATTGATAAGGTGCATGGCTTGTGACCATCACTAGCAACATCCAGCCTCAGGACTTCCAAGACTTCTGAGATCATGTCCCCTGTGGATGCCTACCAGGTACCTCTCCATTCCCCCTCCACACCTGGAACAGTATGAGGGATACAGCAGAGGTCAAAGACAGAGTGACCAGCCCCAGAGGGTGTAAGGGGAGGGCTGTGTGGGAGAAGCACTGTCCAGGCTACTGCAAAGTTGGTGACATTTGCTCTTGGGAACGAGAGATAGGGCCCGGAACAAGGATGGCAGCTGGAAGGTGAAGGACAGCCCCAGCACTCAGTAGCGGTAGTGATCAGGCTTGAAGGGGCCGTTGATGGGCATGCCCAGGTACTGGGCCTGCTTCTCAGTCAGCTTGGTCAGCTTCACATTCAGCTTGCCCAGGTGGGCTTCAGCCACCGCCTCATCCAGCTGCAGAAACAGAAGAGCCAGGAGTTAATATCATGCTCTAGTACCCTCACCTGCATCTAGCCAACACACTACTCTGACAGGGAGCTGGCAAGTGGCACTACCCTTGCTACCCTCGTTCTCTCCTCATGGCCAGCTGCAGTGCTCCCCATCAGAAGAGTCATGCACACCCATCAGATCACTCTGGGCACCACCAATTACATCTCCTCACCTCCTCTAACCAAAGCACTAACCACAATGCTTCCTGGAATGAACAGGACATATTTTATTATCAACAGGGACACTCTCTACCAAGTCCTACCTCACAATGGCAGGACAATGACTACAGCCCAGCCCAGACGGAGAGAGTGCTTTTACGTTCCAAATCCTTTGTATGTCCACTGTTCCTCAGAGCTGCGCAGACATCCCCAAGAAAGAGGAAGGATAATCCCTCTATTAACAGAGGAAGAGCCTAAAGAAACTGATATTGGGTTCAACTAGATGCAAGGTGGGCCTAGGCTGGAGTCCACATCAGAAATGGAACGGAGGCTTCCTCTGCCTGGGCAGTCTCCTTGGGATGCCCGCCTTCTCTCTCACAGCACCGGCACCGGTGTGCTACAGAAGTGGTGACCTCCTGGGCAGTTAGAGCTGGGTTTCCAAAAACTCAGAAGAGCACACAGCCTCTAAACCTTGATTTCCTCATTTGTAGGGCACACATAACAAATACCCACCTTTTGAACCTGCCCTAAAGATCAGTGACATTCAGACTGCTGGTTCAAGGGGGTAATTTAGTAAGTGGTGGTTACTGTCATCATTAAATAAGGTACCTAATAAACCTGCAGAAACGTGGCCCGTTGTCCCGGCTAAGTACTAGGGATGCAGCTAAGGGATATTTGTGTAGCAGTTTAAGGACCTGGGCTCCATGTCCAGCACCACAAAAATGAACAACAACCAACCCAAGACTGACATAGAGGCTTGTGCCTTTAATCCCAGTTTCCAGGAGGCAGAAGCAGACAGACCTGAGTCAAGGCCAGCCAAGTTCCAGGCTAGTCAGGGCTATAATGAGATCCTGTCTAAACACCAAACAGACGAATAAACCAAATGGGGCCTATTCATTTTTTTTAACTACAATGTGTTGCATATATTTTTAAATTATTTCATATCAAGACCTCAGCACATGACTTCTCTTGAGAGAGCTCAGAAGCCCTGTCCACTGGAGCTGTGTGCTAGGCTGGTGACAGCTGAGTGGCAGAGACCCCTCTGCCTGGCATGTATATTCTCCAACTTTTCAGTTCCCACTCAGCCTGCTTTACCAACTTCCTGCCAATCCGTGTAAACATGGGAGAGGCTCGCCATCACTAAGGAGAGAACTCTTGCCTTCACTTTACAGATGAGGAACGGAGACACAGCTCCAAACCTGGTGAGTCACACTCCACAGCCAATTCCACTGTGTGTGCTCCAGGGAGCACCAAGGACTCTGGATGACAACTAAGAAGGCAGACAGACATATCTTTATAAACTCTAGCAAGCCTGCACAGGGAGCCCAGGAGCCAGCCCATAAGTCTTGGCTTACAGTAAAGCTAAGAGCTTACCTTCTTAGGCAGGAAGTGAACCCCAACAGGGTATTTATCTGGGTGGGTCCACAGCTCAATCTGTGCCATCACCTGGTTTGTGAAGGAGTTGCTCATCACGAAGCTGGGGTGTCCCATGGCACAACCCAGGTTGACCAGACGGCCTTCAGCCAGCAAGATGATGCGGCGCCCATTCTTTAGCCAGTAGCGGTCCACCTGCAAGGGCCCAGGGCAACGGTAAGGTGGTGGGCACTGCCCGTGCCTTTGTTCACCTCCCATGCTTCACGAGATGGCCTGGAATGCCCCCAACCACCGCCCTTCAGAGCCAGCACACACAGCTAAGAGTCGCCAATGCCCTAACAAGTCTGTTGTGAGAACTTAATGAACTCAGACCTATAAAGCACTTGGCATTCTGTAGGACTCGGAAGGTAACAGCTAGTGGTATTATTACTGTAACTATACTCTGTACCTAGTCCTTTGCACGTACATGACTATCATTTAGTACTTCATCTTCCCCTATTGAGACTGAAGTTTATAAGGCTGAGTCATCTGTTCAGAGCTGCACACTCACAAGTGGCTGCAATTTGAGCCTGGACAGTTTGAGGCCAGATCTCATGCTCTCAGTTGCCATTAAAAAGTTGAATGCAAGATGGGGAGATGGCTCAGTAGGTAAAGCTGCTTGCTTGCTGCCTAAGTTCAATCCTCAAGAGCCACATAGTAGAGAATCAACTCAGTTGTCCTCTTATCTCCACAAGCAAGTATGCATGTGCTTACATACATAAGCACACATGTATATATATGTACATGTATATAGAAGGTTGAAGGCAGGGCTGGGGATATAGTTCACTTGATATCAGAGGGCTTGTCTAGCTTATGGAAGCACTGGGTTTAATATCCAGCTCTACAAGGCAGAAAAGAGCTTAACTTAAAGCAATTCTCAAGGGCTCAGTGGTTAAGAATACTATCTGCTCTTTCAGAGGTCCTGAGTTCAATTCCCAGCAACCACATGATGATGCCATCTTCTGGCTTGTGGGTATACATGCAGAGTGTGTGTTTATGTGTACATACATACACACGTACATATTACATAAATAAATCTTTTTAAAAAGTTTTCAAGGAACATTACTCTTATAATCAGACATTACTCTTATAGAAATAAAATAAATTAACCAACAATAAATAAAACCTAAATAAAAAGTTGTATATACCTAAAAGGACTCTCTGCAGCAGAGCTGTCCCTTCTCTCAGTACAGACCTACTTTGCGTAGGCAGAAATGCAATGCCCCTTTCCGGTCCTCCCCCACCCTGGCCCTGCTGCCAGTTCAGCCCACATGCCTGCCCTTTGGCTGCCCGCAAGCCTGCCCAGCTATGAGCACCCCCAGAGTCTTGTCTCTTTGGCTGCCACTGTTTGCAATCTTCACGCACAAGCACAAGTGGGCTTTCTGAAACAGCAAGGTCACCATGTGACACAACTGCTGACACCTTTGGGGGCTTCAGCAGCCTCAGCCTCAGTTCTGATTCCTCAAACCCAGCTCTACCAAGGCACACACCGCTCTCTAGGCTGCAACAGCGTCTGTGGTGGGCAACCGACAAGCCCACTCCTCCTCCTCAGCCCTGCCCTGCCAGCACGGAGCGAGGCTGGGGCTTCTCACCTGGGGCTTGATGTTCACTTTCTCCACCGCGTTCTCATTGAGCCACTTCACATCAATCTCCACATCGAAGTGTCCAATGTTACAGACAATGGCGTCATCCTTCATCTGCTCAAAGTGCCTGTGAGGGAGCCCAGACCGTGAGACCAGAGACCAAGAGCAGTCCCAAGCCGTGTCCTCTTTGCTCCCTAGGCCTCCCGCCTGGCACCTACCGGCCAAGGATGATATCCACACAGCCTGTGGTGGTGACAAAGATGTTGCCCTCCTTACAGGCTTCGTCCATAGTGGTTACCTCATAGCCTGCAGGCGTTAAGCATGTGTTATCAAACATGGCCTCCCTCTCCTCAAGCCCCACAGCCACCCTGACCCTATCATACCCTCCATGGCAGCTTGCAGTGCATTGATGGGGTCGATCTCGGTGATGATGACTCGGGCCCCAAAACCCCTCAGGGCCTGGGCACAGCCCTTGCCCACATCACCATAGCCTGCCACCACCGCCACCTTGCCCGCAATCATCACATCTGTGGCCCGTTTGATGCCATCTATGAGGGACTCCCGGCAGCCATAGAGGTTGTCAAACTTGCTCTGAAAGGAGAGGGAGCAAGGGGACAACGGGGGCAGGCAATGCCTTGAAACCAGGCGTCCCAGACTGCGCTGAGACCACCTGCCTGCTTGGGCTGACTCCCTAAGAATTTCCACTAGAAAACGCCCCAACACGTCCCTCATCCTCATCAGCTCCCAGACTATCTCAGACTTTATCTCTGCTGGTCCAGAAGCCGTTCTAGAGAGTCAATGCCTAGGACAGGTTGCTGGGTCAAAGACTCTGTTTAACGTTATAGCTCCTGATAATCAAAGCCATGATACCTGAAGCAGCTGTGACCTACTGGGTAGTTCTCCCTTCAAGGCGCTTACCACCCTCAGACTAAGTAAGAGCTTCATGTCCCAAGCCATACCCTGCGTGGACACCTTTCTTCAGAGATTCACTCCTAAGCTCACTGAGCACCAACAGCCAGAGAGGACACTACCCCAGGGCTCACCTTGGTGACAGAATCGTTGACATTGATGGCAGGCACCTTCAGTATCCCATTGGACATCATCTTGTAGAGGTTGTGGACCCCAGTCGTGGTCTCCTCAGAGATACCTCGGATGCCTGAATGAGAGAAAGAGCGTCATAGAACACATTTCTACCAAAAGCCCTCTTGACTCCTTGCTGTCCCCCCCTCCCTTGTTGCCATCTCTGTACCTGACTGTAAGGTTCACCCAGTCACCCAGGGAGGTGTCATCTGATGCACTCTATCCACAGTCCTACCAGGCTAATGACTCAACCTCCCCACACCTCCTCACCAATGTCCTAGTGCCTGACATCATTTTCACCCAGATGTCCTATCAGATCCTACAATATTCTCAAGAGAAGGCTTCCTTCATTTACTAGTCAGTCATGCCAAGGTTTTATAGGGTCAATCTTTTCCTACCCCATGGCCTTTGTCTCTCCATCCTCTCCTCCCTGTCACACAGTCAACAACTCTGTTTCTCTGCAGCCATTCCTAGCTGCCCTACATTGACTGTGGCTTATGAACTCAGCCAGCCCTGCCCCCACCCTCAGTTAGCCTGGCTTCACATCACAAGTTAGAAGGCCATTGCCTGCAGGAACCTCCTGTCTGCCAGTCCTATGGATCTGGGAGTTCAGCCAGGCCCACTGCCTCATGTCTATGAAGGAGCAAGATACCTTCAGGCTACCAGTGCCCACCCCACCTGCGCACCTGACAGAAGCTGTGGGTATTTGGTGTGGATGAGGTTAGTAAGGTCACCACCATCATCCAGAATCATGTTGAGGGGTCCGTCCTTGAAGTGCAGCGTCTGCTCAATGCACCACAGGTACTCCTCATCTGTCTCGCCCTTCCAGGCAAACACTGCAGGGGAAGCGGCACATGAGAAGCAGGCAGGGAGGCGCTAGAGAACTCTACCAACAAAGCCAATACCATCTCCTTCCTAGCTCCCATCCCTAGGTATGTCCAGCCCCTGTACCCACACAATGGTGGGAACTGCGCAGCTTGAAGCTAGAGAGATCTAAGCTCAAACCCTGGCTGGCTCTGAACTTTCCGGCTAGACCTTGAAAAATTCACTTTACCAGTTTCCTCTTCTATAAATGGGGCTTGCAATAGCATAAGTCAAGTGAGACAGAGGTCTCATACAACGCTAGATGTAGGTGTCTAGAAATAATTATTTCCTTTTGTATCTCCTCCTGCCTGGGTTCAATGGAGTAAGATACTGGCTCACACAGAACAGGACTTCACCAAAAGGGACATTGTAATCACTGGGTTCCATCAGGCAGGACCCTGGACTTGCTCCTCACTGAAAGGTCTGAAGGGCCTGGCAGTCTCTGTGATGGGTAGTTTCAGGTGATGGCTAGCCACAGTGCCCCAGCAGAAGCGACTATAGGTGAAGCATCTGCTGTGCCAGGTTCTGTAACCCATCCCCATGTTCCCTTGTGCAAACCCCAAGGAGGCGCTGCCATCACCACTCACAGAAACCTCCCAGAGGGTCTAGGATGTGCATGACTCTGCCCAGCACTCTAAAGCAGCACCTGAAACAGGGTACTGGCAGGTGGGTGCGCCTCACAGCGAGTGCCACTACACAGCTGTGCGGATCCCAGGCATCACCTGTTTGCACAGGACACCAGCCCATCAGCCAGCTGCCTCCCTCCCCACACTGAAGAAGATAATGCTGTAGAAAGTGAAGCCTGTTCTGACCGAGGGCTGCCAAGCCTAGCCAAGGTGGGAGAGCTGCTGACAGGCCATTCAGCCCTATGAGGCTATAGAGCACCTTCCCTCTGCCCTCTACCTATAGCTCATCAGGATTCCCACCACCATCACCAAATCTTTAAGTGTTTTGTCTGCAAGCATGTCATGTCTTTGACTGGTTGCCTGAGGAAGCCAGAAGAGGATATTAGGTCTCCTAGGTCTGGAGTTACAGATAGTTGTGAGCTGCTACATGGGTGCAAGGAATCAAACCCAGATCCTCTGGACTAACAGCCAGTATTCTTAACTGCTGAAAGATCTCTCCAGCCCCCTAATGAAGATTTTTGTATTTTGTTTAATCACCACTGAATCTAGCAAGTCCCTGCTTGCAGGCCAGAAAGACACGCATATTCTGCAGCAGTTTGAGACAAAGACTTTGTTCTTGAGCCTGCCTTTCTCATACCCCAGACTACTGGACCAGCCAGGGCACCTCTGAGACTCTCGTTCTGCCTTACACCTAGGCAGTTCTTTACGACCCATAGGGTTCCTCTAAGAACCCTCTACCTCTACACCATGTGGCTCCCAATCATAAGATACTTCCCTTGGACACGACACAGCTCGGTGGGTCAGTATCTTCCATGGGATTGAGACGAGGTAGAAGGGCAAAGCTGCTCTTGGCAGTGAGATCCTCTAGGCTAAGATCCTCTCTCTACCATATGGAGGCTTATTACTACAGGATTCAGTAGAAGAAACACAAAAAAAGCAGAGAGCCTTATCCACTCCCGCATACCCCAGTGACCCCACTCACCTGGAATGCCAGCCTTGGCAATGGCAGCCGCTGCATGGTCCTGAGTAGAGAAGATGTTGCAGCTGGACCACCGCACCTAGAAGGGCCGGGGAAAACAAGGCTAGGAAGCACTGATGTTAGGGACCGGGAAAGGAAAGCCCTAAAGCCAACAGTGGGGACTCTGTGCAAGTGAGTGGCTACGAAACAGCACCAGAGCTTTAGAAAACAAAACAAAACAAAAAACAATAAATCACTGACCCAGGCATAGTGGTATGCCTATAATCCGAGGACTCAGGATGCAGTATCAAGAAGATTAGAGTTCAAGACCAGCTTGAGCTATATGGGGAGTTCCTTGCCAGCCTGAGTTATACAGTGAGATTCTGACTCAACGCACACACACACACACACACCACTGGACAGATGGCTCAGCAGTTAAGAGCACTTGCTGCTCTTCTAGAGGACCCAGACTTGATTCCTAGTACCTACAATGAAGCTTACAAATACCTAAAACTCCAAACTCCAACTCCTGGGGATCAGATGCCCTCTCTGGACTCTGTGGGAACCAGGCACTTATGTGATACTCTACTGCGATGTGAACAAGGAGAGAGGTGATGTGGCAAAGACTTCAGGACAAGGAGGACAGGAAACCAAGTGTGTCTGGACTGTGCACTTGATCGCCAAGTGGCTTATCCAATACTTGGACATCTAAGACCGGGGGCTCAGGTCAGGCTTGTACACGTGGCAAGGCGTCACCACCACACAGGCAGTATTTAAAGCTATGAGATCAGGTCACCAGCAAGCTGAATGTTAAAAATAAAAACACAGCAATGGTAGCTGGAGAGAGTCAGTGAAGAGTACTCTGCAGGACCCAGAAGAGCTTATCCAGGATCCAGGTTCAGTTGCCACCCCCGACGTGGTGGCTCACACTTCAAGCCTGCTCAGGCACTGGAAGCAAGTGTTACACAAATGTACATGTGGGCGAAACATCTAGACACATAAAACAAGAACAAATCTAAAGAAGGTCAGTGGGGACGGGTAAGAGCATCCAAGCCTCTGTACTTGGAGGCTGAGGCAGGAAGACAGCTTACGCCTAACCTGAACTCTAGAGGACACAGTGGGACGCTGTTCCCAAATACAAGCCCTCAAGAACTCTTATTTTGGCTGTCCTACTCTAGCAGGGCCCCTTCTCCTTAAGATCTTATATACATAATACAGGCTCAACCAATCAAAGCACTCTACCTTTCTAGCAGCACGACTGTCCAGAAAGCACTTGGCCCAAGGAAGGCCAATGGGAGTGTTTTGGGATGACTAAACGGAGTATTGGGGTGGGGGTCTTCTACCAGCACTCTCAGGCAGGAGACGAAAGACTATTTGCCCCCAAGAGCAGCAGCAATAGGGAATGGAGAGAAAACCAAGGTGACCAGAAAAGGCTCTGCAAGCTAGGTCTCCTACCAGTACAGTCTTCACTCATGGCTGAGGTCAGAGAGGGGAAGCAACTTGAAGGAGTCAGAGAGCGTGGGCCTCACCTCAGCACCCAGGGCCACGAGAGTCTCAATGAGAACAGCAGTCTCCACGGTCATGTGCAGGCAGCCAGCAATGCGAGCACCCTTCAGTGGCTTGGAGGCTGAGTACATCTCCCGCATGCGCATCAATCCTGGCATCTCATTCTCAGCTATATCCAGAGCCTTCCGTCCCCAGGCGGCCAGTCCGATGTCCGCTGCGGGAACAGAATGGGTAAGTTACATGAGCAACCTGTTCCCATTAACCATGAAGTGCCTTCACCTTATAAGGACCAATACAAGTGTAACCCTACAGCCTTCAGGCTGGGCGAACTGTCACTCACAACAAAGAGAAGTGCTCCTTGGAAAATCAGCTCTAGAACTATGGATCTCACAATGTCACCTGTCAATGTGGGACTGGATGCTCGCTTGAGAGGGGGTGGTAGGGAGGAGAAGAAGGAGAGAGGATGGAGGAAGCTGCAATGGACCAGAACCAAATGTCTGGGAGAAACTGCAAGTAAGTTTATAGGGGTCCTATAGCTGGGGAGTAAGAACAGTACCAGATCTGACCAGTCTGGGCATATGGTTTGTAATTAATATATTTAAACTATGTATCTGTTATAGGGGCTTATTAGGGCTGGAAGTTCCAGCAACAAACCTCTAGGTCACATTCCCAGAAAAGTCAAATCCAGCAGGTGTATTATTTTATAAAAGGACAACAGCCTCTCTTTACGTATGAGCATGTATATAGAGGCTAAAGGTCACTGTGAAGTGCCTTTCTCAGCTTCTCTTGTCTTGCTTTTTGAGACAGGATCTCCCTCTGTACCTGAAGCTCACTGTTTTGGCTAGGTAGACCCTCCTGCCTCTGCCTCATTAGCACTGAGATTATAAGTGCTTGCTTATGGGTGCTGAGGCTCTAAACACGGGTTCTCACGCTTATGAAGACAGGCAAACTTACCAACTGAGCCACCCCTCCAAGGCCATGATTTTTATCTTTAGAGGAACCTTAGGTCTTCCCAATCACCCTAAGAAACGGAGGGTGAAACAGAGAGGAGGCTGCTATAGTTTAATAATTTAACAAATACACAGGCCAAGAGTGGTAGAACATGCCTGTAATTCCAGTACTTGGGAGATGGAGGCAAGGGGAAGAGAATCCTTGACTTCACAGCAAGTTCAAGGCCAACCTGGGCTACATGAGGCCCTGTCTCAAAATAATAATAATAATAATAATAATACAATAGCAACAATAATACATTATTCTGTTTCCTAAATTGCATTAAATAATCTCAAAGGAGCAGTGCTAGGGTATGTCCAAGGTCCTAAGTTGAACCTCCAGCACTACAAACAGTTCCCAAGGTCAACACTCCACCCCTACGGAAGGGTTCACTCGAGTTACACAAACACAGCTCCTTCAACACACACACACACACACACACACACACACACACACACACACACACACACACCACTTCCCCAGGACATCAACAATGACAGCTCCTTCAGAAATCTGAACTTCAAATAACCACCTCTGGCCATGTCCCTTCTCCCTATAGATTCCCAACTCCAAACCGTTGAATTTAGTCAATTTCTAGTGTTCCTTATCATTCCCCCTTCACGATCTCCACTGTCCATCTGAGGCTCTCTAAGACTGAGACCTGGCTAGGCAAAGCTCCCACTTAAAGCTAGGGTGAGTGGCTTCATGCCCGTAACCCCAGCACTAGGGAAGCTGAGTTACAAAGCCTGCCATGATTTTGAGGTCATTCTAAGCTTCACAGAGACCTAGTCTCAAAAACAACCAACCACAAAACCCCACAAAGTTCCCACCTAGTTAGAGCCAGCCCTCCACTGTACCTAAGCCACTGAACCAGGTAGGAGACCGACAGCCACAGGAAGACACCTTGCTTACTACGAATGGGGACCCTGAGGTAAACTGGTGCATCCCAGCAATCCTACATTTTCCCAGTAGGTTTGCTTCCCTTCTCCTCTCCCTAAACATCTTTCCCCATCCATGTTCCCTTGATAACATGACGTCACAAATCACTAAGGGTTCAGAATCATTCACTTCCCATTCACAAACTCCATCTGTGGCTAACTAGACATTCTTGTCTGTTGCAAAAGATGAGCTGTCCCTGGTTCCCCACCATGTCTCACCCCTTCAGATCTTACCATTGCATTGATCACCTAGGTACCCAGGAGCAGGGGCCCCACTAAGGACTCCCTCACTTCTGAAATGTTTTCCTTCCTTGGCATCCGATTCTCTCTTGTGCTTTCCCTCCTACCTTCCTGGCTGCTCCTCATCTGGCAAACTCTAGGAACCCTCAGGGATCCATAGTAGCTCTTATCCAATGCTCGGCATTTAGCCAAATGGCTGTGAATACCTTCCCTGTGCAGATGACGCCCACGTATTTACCGCCAGTGCAAACTTCTCCCAGGAATTTGAGACTCACAATCCAACGGCTGACTCAGCACCTCTAGACTTATGTCCAATTATTACCATCAAGTACGAGCCCTCCAGACTCCTTGGCCTAACACCCTCAATCTTCCCATTTTAGGAAATGAAACCACCATTCAACCAACCACTCCGACCAAAACCTTGTAAAATTTCTCGTTCCCATTTTTTGCCTCTGTCCCATTTTTCTTTTTGCTGGGTTCTTTTATTTTTGAGACAGGGCCTATCATATAGCTTCGGTTGTCCTGAAACTCACTATGTAGACCAAGCTAGCTGCAAACTCAAAAGATAACTGCCTCCCACTGCCTCCTGAGGACTGAGGTTAAAGTTGTGGGTCATCATACCCCCACCTCCATCAGCAAGGTTTTGACTGAGCATCTCACGCTCGTCTAAAGCACTAGTTCTCAACTGGGCCAACAAAGCAGCTTCATGGTCCCCTTTGTTCTCACATAGCAAGTTCTTGGTTATAGTCCAGTGGGAAACTTTTTAAAAGTTTAAAATCCTAACCCTTACCTGGGCTTCAGGCCCCACTCCTGTCTACCAACTGTTTCTATCTCCACTTTATTCTCCTCACTATCTGCTCAGACACACGGATCTCTCCCCCATCGCAGGAATTTAACACAGCCAGTTAACCTGGAAGGTTCATGCCAAGTACCAGGTCCAGTATATGCTCCAACACATCTGAAAATTGAGGGGCTTAACAGATGGCTTAATGGTGAAGAGGACTGGCTGTTCCAGGGTTTAATTCCTAGCAGCTCATGGAGACTCACGACCGTCTACAACTCCAGTTCCAGAGACCCAACACTTTCTTCTGGCCCCTGTCCACATCACATGCACGTGGTGCATAGACCTACACGCAGGCAAAACACCCAGACACATATAACAAAATGAGAAGGAAAAAAAAAAAACCTAAAAATCGGTGGACTGACTCAAACAGGGGTTTTAAAATAAATCAGGACTTTACTGTCAGTGAGGTAGGTCACCTACAGAGGTTCAAAGGTGGTGTTATTTGATGACCAGATTTCTCTTTAGAAAAGATTCTACTGGCCAACTGTAGCAACATGTGCCTATAAACAGTGCTGTGGAGGCTAAAGGAAGATGGAATTCAAGACCAGCTGAGGCTCAAAAAGCAGGAAAACAAAATGGGAGCAAGGAGATCACAGACCTGTGAGGAGAGATGAGACTGGGGACTGGTAGCCATGGAGAGAAAAGTGGCAGATCTCCTCACATAAAACTAACACTATACCATACGGGCCTATCTGTCTCAGCCGTGTGCCTGGGTCTCAATACCTCCAGTGACCAGCAGGCCCTGGCACAGAGGAGTCAGAAAATGTCTACCGGCCATACCAGCTGCAAAAAAAATAAATAAGCAAAAATTCATGAAGAGATGGTACAGGACAAGGAAAAAGAAAAAGAAATAATGAATGAAATAGAGGGGAAAAAGGAAGGAGGGGGCTGGAAAGATGGCTTGGTGGTTAAGAGCTCTCTGGCTGCTCTTCTAGAGGGCCTGAGTTCAAGCCCCTGCACCCACATGGTAACTGACTACTGCCCATAACGCCAGACGGAACTGTGGAACCCTTTCTAAACCCACTTCTTCAAAATAAGGAGAATCAACTTGAACCTGAGCCCAAGGATCATAGGAAATGCCAAACGAGTAAGGTCTAGCATACAGCATACCCTACTTGATGGGCAAATCATGCCTCCACCCTTACACAGGCAAGAACCCAGCCTTATCTTCATCCATACAATCTGTGGTCCCCCCCTCCCAATCTTCATCCATACAATCTGTGGTCCCCCCCCCTCCCAATCCCTCCCTACACAGTATGTCGAGCCTCCATTCTAGCTCTTCCGCCAAGACAACACTGACTTAAACCTCTCTGGGCTTCAGTCTTAGCATCTACCCAGTGGAGACAATAAACTGCCCTGCTGGCTGATTAACTATCTTAATAAGAATTTGCAAAGCCACTTCCCTAGGTTCCTGTGTAATGGGATAGCATTCATCTCCCTTTGAGGACCCTTTCCAATTTAATAGAGTATTGAAATTATTTTAAAAGCTAACCAGCCTGAATTGCTTTGTTTTTCTGTTTGTTTGGTTTGTAGTTTTGTTTTGATAGGGTCTCCCCATCTTGTCCAGGTTGGTCTGGAATTCACTGTATGCCCAGGCTGACCTCTGAAATGAGCTGATCGATTCCTTGGCCTCAGTAGTGATAGCAGGGCTGGGATTACAAGCTTGTGTCACTAGGCACAGTTTGAATTGGATTGTGTTGAAATTCCATTAGGGTTGTTTCAAGTGTATTGCCTTGTATACAGACAGCAGTGGAAGAGATGAGCTTAGAGGTCATGATGTCCTGAGTCCAAATTCTAACCAGCTGCTTTCCAGTTACAAGATTCTGGGAAAATGCCCTTTATACCTCTGGATATTCATTGTAAACATAAAACCGTTCCTTCCATGGAGAGCTACAATAATAAGACGGGTTAGTCTAGAATAATGCTATAAGGCAGTGCCCATCCCACTGTAAACGCTCAAGTTAAGGTGTGTTTACTCAGACAGCTTTCTATAATCGGGACAAAACGAACAGTAATTTCTAACCACTCCAAATTTTCTAGACATCCACTAGATATCCCAGAGATTGAGCAGATGGGACCCTAAGTTCCCGTTGCACCGAGACTAGCCGTTTCCAGGCCTCTCCTCATTAGCACCTAGAACACTGATGCTCTCTCCGGCCCTGCTCAAGGCCCAGAAGACGGTGGGCCCTTGCTAGGGGCCACCCAAGCCGCCAAACGCCAGGGCCAGGGTCTGGGCCTCTAGGGCCGCTTCCCAATGGCCAGTCTCTCCGACAGGAGCACGCTGCCCGACCAAAGATCACAGCCCGCGCTGCCGCTCTGGGCGCCTACCGCGGGGCACGCCGGGACTTGTAGTCCGCGGCCGTTTCCCACTCCTGGCTCTCGGCGGCGTGTGGACTCCAATCCCCGGGCACCTGCGCGGCCAGGCCAGCGATTCTAGGGGTCCCGGGGCGCCCCGAAGCCGCCACCTAAACAAGACGCAGGTCGGTACTGACAACAAACCCAGGACGGGAGCCGAGTCGCCACGGAGGACTGAACCCTTGGGACTCACCGACTTTGTAGGGCAGTTTATCAGACATGCTGGCGGCGCTTCCGCTAGGACTGATGAACTCAGTGAAGGGGGCCGGGCGGCGCGGGGCAGGGATCTACGCCTGGCGCCGGCGTCTTTAAATATCTTCTTATTTGAATATTCATGAACCTGCTGGGGGCTGAAACTTAGGGGCGGAGCCTAGCTCGAGGCGTTGAGCGGAGCGGGAGCAAGGCTGATCTCTGCCTCAAAAATCATAAATTTTGTGCACTGTGGCCTTTGGACCCCTGGCACTCGACTAGGAGGGAGCGTGGAGAGAGGCGGTTCTTCTCCCATCCGTCCAGCCAGTGAATCAGAGGTCAAAACAAGGCAGAATTCTTAGACTCTAGCCAATTTACTAACCTGAGCCTTAACTGCTTCAATTGTAAAACTCTTGCAAGATCAAAGTAAAGAGCTGGGCCTAGTGGTATGTGCCTGTGAATCCCCACTCTGGAGACAGTGTCTGAAATCTCCCGCTCTGGAGCCAGAGCCAGGAGATTTGTCACAAATTCGAGGCCAGTCTGCTCTATCGCTAATTAGTTCCAGGCCAACCGAGGCTACAGAGTGAGGCCCTATCTCAAAAACAAAGAAAGAAAAATCACCGGTTGCAATTGTGTCACTCTCTCCTCCCTCTGTTTGCCTTTCCTTGCTCGCCCCCACCCCCTCCTCAACACCTTCTCATTCGGTAGTCTTTCTTGGTGATTCACAGGCTGCTCACATGGAAATGACTGCGGAGCTATCCGCAGGAGCATAGATAACTCACCAATGACTATACACCTGAAGAGTATGACTTCTCTCTCAGCGGCTCTCAGCGGCTAGCTTTCAGGAAGGAAACCAGGCCCCATGTTGTGTGCATATACCATCTCTGGGGAGTTCAGTTGGCCCCTTTGTAAAAAGTTGGCCTCCGTTGGACTTATCTGTCTCCTCATGGAGTAACAAGGAGGGTCACAAGACCTTCTCCTGGGTGTCCAGCTGCACCCTACCTCCTGTTATATGCAATTCTGCCTAAACTGAACATGACCTCAGGGAAGGACTAGAGTATGTAGTCAGGGAAGTAGGTTCCAGCTACCCGTCTACTGGCGAGGCCCTCATCCCTGCTGGTTGAGGTGTGGTCTCCAGCTGTGGTCTTTGGGGAAAAGCATCATTCATACCCCTATCTGGTAAGTACCCCCTGACCTGTGTATGCGTTGTCAGGAAGCTCACTGACCTCACCGGTTCCCCCAGAAGGATCTTCCGCAGAATCATACCTCAGTTTATTTGGGAGGAGGTGTAGATTTTGCTTCTGTCTCCTAGGAGGGAATTTTAGCAATGTCCCGGGACACCTCCCCCATCCATGACTGAATGTTGCTGGGGATCCAGTGTTGTGCAGGTCCTGGGCAAATAGCTGCAGTTGTGAGTTCTGATTGCAACGGCCATGCCGTGTGGGTCCACAACCCTCCTCCCCTCCATCCAGTTCTTACGTTCTTTCTGCTCCTCCTCCTATGGTGTTCCCCTGAGCTTTGAAAGGGCGTGATATGATCTGAGACAGTCACACTCAGCACCTCGACCAGCCATGGTCATTTGCATTACCTGTCATTTGCTACAAAAGGAGATTTTTCTGACCAAAACTGAGGACTGTGCCACTCTGTGACTATAAACAAATATTTAGGAGACAACATTTAACTCAACAGTAGTAGGCTCCTCCTGAAGACCTACCGTTTCCCCAGCTATGCATCTTTGACTAGACTCACAGTAACAAGTATAAACTCCCTCCTCTCTCTATCTTTTGTCTGTCTATCTGTCTGTTTGTTTCAGCCTATAGACCAGGATGTAACTCTCAGCTACTGCCCCAGCACTGTGAGTGCATCATACTCTGGAAATATCCCCACCATGCCCCACCACGATGATAATAGACTAATCCTATGAAACTGTAAGCAAGCCCACAATCAAATTCTTTCTTTTAAGAAACAGAGGAGTAAATTCAGTGGGAGGTGGAAAGAGACTGGGAGGGAAGGAGGGAGGGAAATTGTGGTTGGAAGGAAGGAAGGAAGGAAGGAAGGAAGGAAGGAAATGATGTATTTATTTTTAAAAAATCTTAATTTTACAAGAGTTGCTTTGGTTATAGTACCTCTTCATAGCAACAGAACAGTAACTAAGAAGTGTCTAATTCTGGTGGACAACCAATAACAGTGGCAACAACCTGTGTTATTTTAGGAGCCTCTGGAGCCTGCCTGGACAATAATTCATAGGAAAGTATCACATAACAGGCTGTCCTGGTCAGGTTTTTGTTTTTTTTTTTTTTTTTTTGGTTGGTTGGTTGGTTTTGGTCTTGTCAGTTTGACACAGGGTAGAATCGTCTTGGAAAGAGGGACCTGAAGTGAGTCAATGCCTCCTCCATTCATATTGCCTATAGGCAGGCCTGTGGAGGCATTTTCTTTCTTAATGATTGACATGGGAGGACCAAGCCATCTTGAGTGGTGCCACCCTGAGTACTTATTCTGAGGAGTGTAAGAGAGCAGGCTGAGCAAGCCTGTAAGCAGCAGCTACCCATGGCTTCTGCTTCAGCTCCTGCTTCCAGGTCCCGGCCCTGACTTCCCCTCAGGGATGCATATCTGGAAGTGTAAGCTGAAGCAAACTCTTCCTTGCTCAGGTTGCTTTTGGACTTGGTGTTTATCACCGCAACAGAAAGCAAACTAGGGGGCTGGTGAGATGGCTCAGTGGGTTAGAGCACCCGACTGCTCTTCCGAAGGTCTGGAGTTCAAATCCCAGAAACCACATGGTGGCTCACAACCATCTGTAACAAGATCTGACCCCCTCTTCTGGACTGTCTGAAGACAGCTACAATGTACTTACATATAATAAATAAATAAATAAATCTTAAAAAAAAAAAAGAAAGAAAGCAAACTAGGACACTCTGCCCCTGCCCCCTCTATCCTCTTCCCCACTCCCCACCCATCCTTGTAAACCGTTGTAATCTCAGACGGAGACTGTGTGAATAAAACACAACCTAAAGATGCAATCTCCACTGTGCTCACTGGCCTCCATTGTGACAGCTATCACAAACTCCAGTGTTCCAATTACAAAACCATGAACCAAAATTGATCAATCTCTCTCTTGCACACACTCACACACACACACACACACACACACACACACACACACACACACACACGAATGCACGCATATAGATATACACAAGAATGCACACACATCTATGTGCACACATATGCACACACCATCACTCTTGCTTCTGTTTCTCTCTTCTCTGTCCTCTCCCTTTCTTTTCTCTCTTCAGTCCCCCATCTCTCCTGTCACTGTGTAATCCAGACTGGCCTTGAACTCATTATGTAACCCTTTCCCACCTCCAACTTGAAATCCTCCTGCCTCAGCTTCTCAAGTACTGAGATTACAGGCTTGGGCCACCATGCCCAGCTAACCCTTTCTCCTGTTAAGTTGATTGAAGTATTTTGTTATAGTTATAGAAAGTTGTCTAACACAGAAGTGGTCCCTCTTCTTCTATTTTGTAAAAGAGACTATACAGAACTCCTATTAACTCTTTTAAAATACTTTTATTTGTATTAATATTATGTATGTGCCTGTGTGAGTTATATGTACCATGTGTGTACAGGTGCCTTTGGAGGCCAGAGGGGATCCGACCCTTGGAATTACAGGCAATTGTGATGCACCTGATGCAAATGAACCTGGAGATCAAACCTGGTTCCTCCTTTGAACCAGAACAAAGACCAGTATAGCAGAATAATGCACCTTAAGGTGCAGTAGTGCCACAGATACCTTGGCAATAAGCAACAGCTCTCAAACTGGACTTACAACCCACTCAATAAGTGGGAAATCATGCCTGCTACTAGAAACCTAGCCAACTGCCCAAGGCTAGGGACGTCATAGATCATGGAGAAGAATCTCCACCACTCTATTGAACTAGCGTAATCCCCGACTACATTCTAAATATTTATCAGTGTAGTTCTCTTCCCTCATTGAGGAAACTTCTCTTTCTAGATGGCAGATTACATTACAGAAAACTAGAACTGATCAGAATGCAGACATGTAGAGAGCCCAGTCCCAACTGTACATCTACAACCAACACAACCCCTGATCCTAAGACTCGGGGAGTGTGGAAGAGGAAGAGGGGGAAAGATTTTGTGAGCCAGAGAAACAAAAAAGTTTGATGTGAGAATGTGTGTCCTGGAACTGTCGGAGCAGCTACACCCATGAGATCACACAAACATGCATGCCTACATATGTCCTGAACAGGAATAATACCGGGAGAGTTGCTAACGTGGAAGAGAGAAGCTCACCAAGTCCTCAACACTCGAAAGAACTAGAAGCAGCTAAGGAAGACAGAGAGTAGGAGAAACACCCTTTCCAGGAGAGAAAGCACCAACTGCTGATCCAGTATCAGACAGTCAGCCCTGGAAATATATACGCACAAGTAACATTATATGGGCCTGGTAGGTTCTGTTTATGTATTTAGGAATATAGATAGGTGGGTAGATAGATATCTTTGCAAATTTCCGCAAACTCCTAGGTAATTTTCCTGTCTCTACTGCTCGCTTTGCAAAGATGAGCAGAAACAAAAGACATCCTGACCTGAAGGTAGAAGAGGAGAACCCAGCCCTGGAAGTTGTCCTCTGACTTCCACATGTGCAGTGTAGTATATGTATGCTGGCACTCACACACTTACCACACACACACACAACCCATACCACACACACACACACCACACCATGTGAGTGCACACAATAATAAATTCATGATGGCTTCTTTTTTGACCTGTGAGCTATTTAGCCACGTGTTGCTTTGAAAGGTTCAGACATTTTCCTGTTACTGTTTTGTCATTAATTTCTAGCTTGATTCCATTGTCGTTAGAGAACACATTCTGTATAACTTTAATTCTTTCTAATTTGTAAGAGATTTGAGGTTTGACTCATGTGATGGTTAGTGTCGACTTTTAACCTGAAAACTCTTAAAACCAGTTCAGAGATGGTTCTCTGAGCCTGCCTGTGAGGGATTAATCTGGATTAGGTAGGTTGGTGTTGATGTGGGGAGACCCATTTTAGTTGGACCATTCCCAGCAGGAGACCCTGGACCTCTCTAAGATGAAGATAGGGAGCTGAATGTTAGCATGCATGCATGCATGCATGCATCCATTGGGCTTTTCTCATTGTGGATGTGACAGCTGGTGTAAGTTCCTGCTGCCTTGAGTTTCTCTCTGGGAGGGAAACTGTACTGTGAATAATGAGCTAAAATGAAGCCTTACGTTTCCTTGGTAAGGATTTTTTGTATCACAACAAGAAACAAAGGAAGACAACCCCCAGGATGTGGTCAAACTTTGTGGGCGTCTTCAAGCACCTGAAACAAATAAATGTATAGTCTGTTGCTGTTTCATGAGTCAGCTAGAAATCAATCAAGTGCTGCTGGCTGAGGGCAACGCTGAATTCTATACCTCTGCTTAGTCATTCTTCCAAATGATGAGAGGCTAGTGAAATCTTCAGTTTAAGAGAAAAAAGAAAAAGAAAAAGAAAGAAAAAAATTAAAAAAAAAAAAAGAAATCTTCAGTTTGTCCTTTCCAACCCATCAGCCTTTGCTTCATGTATTTTAACAAGTCTATTCTCATGCACGTACCTGTTTAGGACGGCTGTGATCTCTTCGCGATTGGCTCTTTTATCTTTTCACAATGGAAAGGGAACAAGGAGAAAACTCTGAGGGGGTGGGGCATCTCATTGGTGCCAGATGGGAGTGGAAAGCCCTTTGCTATGTTGCCTGTGTTTGAAGAAAGGTAATATTTGCTTTTCTTTTTTTAAAGTTTACTTAGATACATATGTTTTTAAGTATGGCTGAACACATTTTTAAGTAAGGCTTTGAGGAAACAAACTCCCAGGACATAGTATTTGGAAACCTGGTTTAAACTACACTCTGGTAACTACTGACAAGATAGCAAACTCACCCTTTGACCCCACACTTGTAGGACACCAAAGACGTACACACGTGTGAGTGGTGACGTTAAAAGCCAAAGGCTAAAAAAAAGATCTGCATGCCCTTCAGTAGAAGGCTTGTTACATAATTATATGATCCCCAGCGAGGAATAGCAAAATGGCTCTGTTTTTTAAGTTTATTGTGTGTGCATGTAACACATCAGTGAATCTCTCCTCCCACAGTGTGGGTCCTAGGGACCTAGGGATTGAACTCAGAGCATTAGGCTTGGTAGCAAGCACCGTTACCCACTGAGTCATCTTACAGAGACAGCCAATTTATTAACATCAAGCACATTTCAGGGTGTGATACATGAGGAAATAGAAAACAAAGTGTAGAATAATAAGTCCTATGATGCTGTTTGTTTAAAAGAAAAGGGAACAGCAGGGCCTGGTGTCACACACCTGTAATCCCAGCACTTGGCAGGTGAAGGCAGGAGGATCGGGAGTTCAAGGTCACCCTCAGGTATATAACAAACTTGAGGCCAGCCTGGGCTACATGATAGTCTCTTGATTGTGAGGAGGGGTGGAGAAGAAACAGGCAGACAGACAGGGCTTTTCCTATATATACATATGTACCAGGCTGGCTACAAGAGACTACTAATGGGCTGGAGAGATGGCTCAGCGGTTAAGAGCACTGACTGCTCTTACGAAGGTCCTGAGTTCAATTCCCAGCAACTACATGGTAGGTCACAACCATCTGCAATGATATCTTTTTAAAAAAATGAGAGAAAGGTTGCTAGCAATGCCAGGGAGGAGGTGGGACATAGACTCCAATGAAAAACACAGTGACAAATGGCCAAGCTCCAGTGATGCCTGTCAAGCCACTGGGCACCCTGGCCCCTCCACTTGCCCTTTGTACCTCCATTCCTGTGTGCTTTTGCACATTGAGGTCCCTGTGCCAGGGGTGGGGCTAGCAGGATCCTGGCTATTGGCTGAGGGGTGTTCTAGGCTGTCCATTCCGAAGCATCCTCACTTGCCTTCCCATGGCCTGGCCTCTCACTGTGGATTCATTGGTGACAAAACAGAGGAATGGGGTCCAAGTGTTGAGTACGCCTACTTCAGGAGATGGGACTGGACTCTGCCGATCTGAGATGACCCCTCCCAACACTGTTCTATCCCTGTCCAGGTACCTTCATCCCATCCTCCTCTTCAGGCCCCCTCCTATGTGTAAATGTTCTTTGAGTCTGCTTTGAGGCCTCTACTGGCAATGTAGACATCTTCAGTCCTTGAAATAGGACTCTCCATCCTACCTCAGCCTTCCTCTTTCCAGATTGCTGTAGGTGAGTGGCAAGGGTTCCAGGAGCTGCCTTTACAGAGCCAGCCACACATCACTGCCCTTCCATATCCCTACACACTCAGCCACTGGGAAACAAGTTTCCTCATCACCCAAGTGTCCTCTCTGAGCTTCAGCCTGTCTGTCTATAAAATGGGTGTAGATGTAATGGCATGTACAGGGTAAATAAACTTTCACTATATCAAACTTGTCCAATGATGTGTTTGTCGCATTAGCAGAGAAGTCAGAAATGTGTCTAGCTTTGCCAAATGTTCTATCCTTGATGTCCACTTCAGCTTCTGACACAGTGTTTGTGAAATGACAGGTCTTGCCTGCTCCAGCCTCTCAGCTTCAGCACGTGGTCTTGATTGTTTCTAGAGTTAGGAATTCCCTGATCTGAGTCTTTTTCTGGAGCAGAGAGGGAGACAAAGAGGGGGAAGAGGATGGAAGGAGAGGGGAAGGGAGGGAAGGGGGAGGGGAGAAGAGAGAATGGGTGGGGAGAAGAAAGTGGGAGGGAAGAGAGGAGAGGAGAGGTTGAAAAGGGGTCTCCTGTTGTCCAGGCTAGCCTCCAACTTGGTAGGTAGCTGAAGGTGACCTTCACCTCTTCTACAGACCCCTGGGTTCTGGCACTAATAGGCTCATCCAGGATCTACAGCATTCAGATGGTCATAGACGGCTCCACCTCTTCCTCTTCACTTCTTCAAGGACGACCCTGCCCAGGTATGCACTGAGCATTTATAACAAGGAGCTTGGCCCAGTCTGATGATCAGGGTTAGAGTGGGCCTAGAGGGAAGAAAAAAACAAGAAAGCAGGCGGCTGTTAGTTGGGAAGACTTAAAAGTGTCAGCCTCCCTGCCTTCTGCCCCTGGCCAGGGTCTCTAGGAAGGAGGAGCCCAGTCCTAAGGGCAACCTTGTACCTCTGAGGTTAGCCTTAGCCAGGCTGGAGTCGCCTTTCGCTGACTCTGCCAGGCGGGGGCACCCTGCACCCAGCTTTGACTTCAGCCCGAGGTACACTCTGAGCTGAGTTGTATGGCCGGCTCTTCCTGTGAAACAAATGGAGCCTGAAAGAAGGAGGATGGCACTTCCTTATGAGTGATCTTTTAACTTATGAAGGGTTAGCCCAGAGTCAGCCACTGGTTGTGGCACTAGTTACTGAGATACTCATGTCACTGTGTACATCTTTGCTTCACTTTTTTTTTGAGACAGGATCACACTGTGTAGCCCAGCTGTCCTGGAACTGGCTATGGTGTAAAACATGCTGACCTCAAACTCAACAAAGATTTACCTGCCCTCACCTACCTGTCTCTGCCTTTGCTTCCCACATGCTGAGATTAAAGGCAAATACCACCAGATTCCACCATTCTCCACCATTCTAAATGCTTTAATCTGTTTATAAAGTGGATGAGTATTCATACCCATTTACAGATTAAAAACTGAGGCCCACTGTGGCAATTTGTTCATAGTTAGGAACCACCCACAAAACCGGGCATGGTGACATTCACCTTTCATCCCAGCACTCAGAGGGCAGACAGAGACAGGCGAATCTCTGAGTTCCAGGCCAGCCTGGTCTACAGAGTGAATTCTAGGATAGCCAGGGCTACACAGAGAAACCCTGTCTTTAAAAACCAAAATAAATAAATTGTTAAAAAAAATAAAGGAGGCACCCATGCTACTTGACCCCGGAATCCCAGCCACCAGCCCGCTCATCACCCTATTCTCACACCACACACTTCTTTTTTATTTGTTTGTTTTGTTCTGTTTTTCGAGACAGGGTTTCTCTGTATAGCCCTGGCTGTCCTGGAACTCACTCTGTAGACCAGGCTGGCCTTGATCTCAGAAATCTGCCTGCCTCTGCCTCCCGAGTGCTGGGATTAAAGGTGTGCGCCACCACGCCTGGCTTTACACACTTCTTATTGGAAATTGTCAGATGCAAAGATACAAAGACAAAGTCCCTGGTCCCTGAAGCTCCATTAAGCAAACACATGTTTTCACACACAAAAACCAAATACTCATATAAAACTACCTTGCTCACCCATAAACAAGGTTAGGCAAGGATCAGCCTTTACAACAAGCCTATTTGGTTTGCTTTGTTTTGATATGGTTGTGTGTGGTCCGTGTATATGTGTGTGGTGTATGTGTCTGTGCGGCTCTCTGTGTGTGTCCAGTGCCCACATGAAGAGGTCGAAAGGAGATGTTGAGTGTCCTTCTCTATCACTCTCTGCCTTATTGCTTTCATACAGGGTCTTGATGGAATCCCTTCACCCCCTTGTCTGCCTTGGCTGGCTAGCAAACCCTAACCATCCTCTCCACGTTTGCCACTTCCTCTGTAGTTGCTTCTGATTCTCATACATGTATACATGTGTGAGAATACATACATGTGTGTATGCAATCTACACCTATGGTTGATGCTGGCAACCATCATCTCTGCATACTTAAGACTCATATGAGTACCCCAATGCCTCTTTTATTCAATGCCACCAGAGAAAGAACTGATCTGCCGAAGAAATTTCTAGTGAGACTGGCTCTAAAGACCATATAGTTTTGTAGGGTTGGCACATTTTCATAAAAATATATTGTGCACGCCTCCAGCCTCCTTAAGTCCAATAGCTCAAGAGGCTCTGAACTCCTTCAGACCAGAAACAAAGCCTTGGGACACCTTATCACAGCATCCAAGAAAGCCTGGCGAGGACAGCTACCTGTAAGGCTTGTAGAGAGTAGTGGATGGTTACACACAGTTGGGCAGAGGCTATAACATTGAGGTCATAGCTAACTGCTTCTTGACGTTTGGACATAGTTGTCAACTTTTGAAAATTATGGGAACTCAAATGGGGAGTCCAGATTTCCAGCTTCTTCAAAAAAAAAAATTAGATACCTAGGAACTGGGTCTGTGGTGTCCTATAATGGTGGTGGGCAGACAAGACACTACAAAACAAAAACCTTTGATGCTATATAAAGTCTGCAGGCCAACATCAGCCCCACTCTTTTTATGCCAACATGCTCCCTCACCAACGTTCTCTCTGCGGCCTGGGATCATTCTGATGAACGCAGGTTGGCACTCTCATTTGCATAGTGCCAAAGGAGCTCTTTGCCCCTGGACTTGATGTTCCCACATTGCAGAACTTTCTGTGTTGGTAATGATTTGCCTGTCTTCTTGGCTTCCACTCTCTGTTTCCTGCTCCCTTCCTGATAAAGGTGAGCCTGCCCAATCAAGTGTCAAGGTAAGACAAACTAGGAGAGACCGTAAGAGGAATCACTGCTGTTGCCAATTTCCAGAAACTAGGATGATTTCTAGACTTATTCTGGAAATACAGGCAGGGATGGCGTTATAAGCTAAATCATGGCCCCCTAACTAAAAGATGCTTCTAGTGTTTGTAAAGGTGGCCTTACCAGGAAAAAGAACCTAAATTCAATTTCAAATGTATAAATGAAGTTGTATAAACTCTATTAGTGGGACTGAAGAGATGGCTCAGCGGTTAGGAGCACTGATTGCTCTTTTGGAGGTCCTGAGTTCAAGTCCCAGCAACCACATGGTGACTCATAACCATCTCTAATGAGATCTGATGCCCTCTTCTGATGTGTCTGAAGACAGCTGCAGTGTACTTACATATAATAAATAAATAAACAAATCTTTAAAAAAATTAACAATTGGTTATTGATATGACCAGCCATTTACACCCCACCCCAATAATCAAGGCAGAGTCCTATGGATTTTTTTAAATCAGCTCTAGCACAGTTACTGGGGGATCACCCCTAATCAATATTTCTATTCGCTAAACTGGCTACTCTCCAGGTGTATCACCCAAGTTCTTGCTGTTTGAATCTCTCCCTGTGACTTCTGCTCCATCGGCTCGTCTAGGGTCCATCCCATTTGGGCATGAGGTCCTGGCCCATCACATCTAATAGAGACCTCCTGTTCTCTGTCTTCCTCCTCCTACACTCTCCTTGTGCTGCCTTCTCTCCCTCCCTGTCACCTCCCAGCCCTGTAACTCAAACTCCACTTCTCCCTATTCTCCCAGAAATTAGCTATGGTCATTTGTATTTAACCAATAGCTTTAAATTGGGGGGGGCAAGGTTTTTACAGCTAAAGCTGGGGTATGTGGGAATTTGCTAGTCTTGGGGCAACCAGATCTTGGGGTACAGGATTTAGCATTTGAACCAGACTAACCCCGAACACAAATGTCCTTATAAGAGATAAAACAAAAAACAAAAAAAGGGAGAGTCACAGAGACCACACCGTGAAGAAGAAAAAGGCAGGCTGTGAGTTGCACATCCACTAGCCAAAGAATGTCAACTGCATCAGCTACTGCGTGTGTCTTCCTCAGTTCTCTCCAACTTGAGCTTGCTGATTCAGCTAGACAGGCTAGTCAGCAAGCCTTGGAGCCTGTCTGTGTCTGTCTGTATACTGTGTGATATGTGTGTCTGTATACTGTGTGCATGCCTGTTGCCTGCAGAGGTGAAGTAGGGCCATCAGATTTCCTGGAACTCGAGTTAGAGATGATTGTGAGTCTCCATGTGGGTGCTGAAAATTGAACCCAGGTCCTCTAGAAAAGCAACCAGTACTCTTAACTTCTGAGGCATTTCTCCAGCCTGTAACTTTCTGGAGTTTTTTTTGTTTTGTTTTGTTTTTGTTTTTGTTTTTTTCAAATCGTATTTTTAATGATGGTTCTTAAACACTTTAACTTCCCTTGTGGCCCACCACCCTCCAGAGGTAGTGGAAAAGAAAGGATAAGGGGGAAGGGGAGGGGATCTGTTTAAAAAGGTTTTTTGGAGCAACTCCCATCTGTGTTGTCTAGAAATGGGCAGTTCAGTTCACAGGTTAGCAACGACAGCTCGATCCACTTGAAAACACTTCTCGGATACACCAGCAGTCCAGTTGGGTTAGCAGCAGTGGTGGCATGATCTAAGGAGACAGCCAGGCCTCAGCTTCAGCATGGGTCAGCAGGAACACCAGATGTTCTCAGCTGTGCATCTCTCAGGGAAGTGAAGATCAGTGAAAAACACAAGACCCACAAGCATTGCACAGCTAGATGTACCAGCAAGCCAAGCTCTGTCTCCATCCCTCCATTGAGTCCTATTTATACCCTCCAAACATCGTGTGTCCTCTTCGTGCCTTGCCTCAGCACAGGTCTTACCTCAACATATGCATATGTCTAATCAGCCCAAGTCTTTGGAGTTCCGATAAATGGAGCTCAACTACACAATCTGAGGCAGACCAATACATGTGTGTCATTATTAAGGAATCCTTCATCATGTGTCCTTTCACATGTTTGCTTTAGCAGAACATCCTCTCTCCTGTGTCTGCTTCAGTAAAATGTTCCTTCACGAGTCTGCCTTAGTCTTTCACCTGTGTTCATGTCAGGAAAACACTCCTTCACGTGTTTGCCCCAGCAAAACACCATCCAACACAACTGACTCCAAAGAACCCTTAAGTTTCCACTTCACCAGCCCTTTGCCTGGCTTTTCATGTTGGTCCCAGGTCTTCATGCTTGCAGAGCAAGCACTTTACCAACTGAGATCTATCTCCAGGTCCCTTATTACTTTCATATCATTAGGACCAAATACCTGTTAGAAGCAGCTTCAGAAAAGAGAGGTTTCTTTGGTCCACAGTTACAGGGTACATCGTTTGTGGTGTGGGAAGCCCTGCAGATGAATTGCCTCAGGCCACCATAGCAGGATCGTAGGATACAGCTTGTTCAGATCCCAGCAGATCAGAAAGTAAAAAGAACAGGGTTATAACCCTCAAATGCCTGTCCCTGGTGACCCAGCTTTGCCAGCCATGTATCCCATCCAGGTAGTTCTATAATCTCTCAAAAGTGTGCCACCAGCTAGGAACTGGGTCTTAAAATACATGAGCTCATGGGAAACATTTCAGATACAAACAATAACACCAAGGACTGCCAACAGTCACCAGAATTAGCAGAGAGGCTTGGGACAGATTCTCCTTCAGAGGTTCAGAAGGCACCTACACTGCCCACACCTTCATTGTGTACTTCTGGCCTCAAGAAGTATGAAGGACAGCACTCAGGAGGCAGAGGCAGGCAGATTTCTGAGATCGAGGCCAGCCTGGTCTACAGAGTGAGTTCCAGGACAGCCAGGGCTACACAGAGAAACCCTGTCTCGCAAAACCAAAAAAAAAAAGGAAGAAGAAGAAGAAGAAGAAGAAGAAGAAGAAGAAGAAGAAGAAGAAGAAGAAGAAGAAGAAGAAGAAGAAGGAAGAGAAGGAGGAGGAGGAGAAGTATGAAGGAATAAATTGCTGCTGTTTTCAGCCACCAGAGTACCAGAGTTGTGACCTTTATTCAGCAGCCCTAGAAATCTAACCCTGCTGGGAAGTGAGAGAGATGTGGTAGACACGGTGGAAGCTTAGCTGGTGACTGTAGTTACTCTGTCTCCTGTGTTGTCCCCCTGCTGCCACTTCCCAGAGAGAAAGCTAAGGTGATGGGGGCTGCAGCAAGACTTGCTATGTCAGATCAAGCTCTACCCAGGGACTCCAGAGCCTGGGCATGGGTGCGGGTGCTGTCAATCACCCTCAGCAACTGTGAGGAAGTGCTTAAGAACATCGCTCAGAGGATGAGGTAAATCTCCAGGGAAGCGAATCAGCCAGCCTGGTAGCTGGCCTTGGGGTGCACACCTGGTGCCCACTCCACACAGGGTCCTGGGCATCTTATGGTCACTTCTTACAGAGAAAGTGAAGACAGAAACGTGGACTGGAAGACCAAAGAGAAGGAAGTTAGCCTGGAGTGTGTCCTCTGAGGCAAAAGTGGAGACAGAGGGTTGGATCCTACATCCCATTTCCTTTTGTCCCCTATCTATCTGACTCTCACGGTCACGGGCAGTTTTAGATGCAAAGATTGTGTTAATGATTGATATTTCAATTTCCCCTTTTCGAGTAGAGACGAACTGCCAAGTGGAGAAAGGCTAACAAGAGGCTGTGGAGAAGGATCCTGCAAGGTCTTCAGAAGACTGGGATCCTGAAATGCAAACATTGACCTTGAATCTAGGCATCCAGGCAGACGCTCATAGCCTCTGCACAAGGGGCTGGAGCTAGGATCATACGTCATACAGAAGCCAAAGCTGCTGTTTGAGCATACCTGTTTACTTATCTTTCTAGCACATGCTAGCCTGGATGTGAATACATCTTTCGGGAGCCATTTAATCTGCCACGGTCATTTTTCCAGCTCTAAAGCAGAGGTGAATCCTGTGAGGGTGTTTCCACCGTTAGATAAAGGACAGCAGTGTAAACTCCTAGTGTTATTGAATAGAGTGAAGGAAATGATGAATATAAGTTTGTTCCTGCCACATCCATACTTGGTGTTCCATTTTGAGTTATTATTATCAAGAGCAGTCCCATGAAACCCCTCAGTAGAGAGTTTTTTAAAAATTATTTATTTATAGCAGGGCTGTGAAGAAGTGCAGATCAGAGGACAACTTTTCCGTTGCAGGACTTGAACTCAGGTTGTCAGGTTTGTAAGGGGTAAATGCACACATCTTGATGGCCCTGTTTCTGGGACTCTCTGAGCTTCTGTTGAGTACAGAGCCTCTATTAGGCACCATAGGAGAAGGCTAAAAAAAAGCAATAGGCTCAGCATTGCTCTGTTTAGCAAAGGTAGCCATCTGCCTCACTCAAGCAAGGAAACAGGAAACCACCCTGAAAAGGTTGTCTGAGGGCTAAGATGGTGGCACTCTAGGCCAACTCTGCACGTTGATCCCACCTGTGCTCCAGGGTGGGGGATACTCCAGTGTTGGGGATACAAGTCTGAGGGCCCATTAAAAGGTGGCAGCGGGGCTGGAGAGAGATGGCTCAGTGGCTAAGAGCACTGATTGCTCTTTCAGAGGTCCTGAGTTCAATTCCCAACAACCACATGGTGGCTCACAACCATCCGTAATGAGATCTGATGCCCTCTTCTGGTGTGTCTGAAGACAGCTACAGTGTACTTACATATAATAAATAAATAAATCTTAAAAAAAAAAAAAAAGGTGGCAGCTGCTGGGCGTGGTGGCGCACGCCTTTAATCCCAGCACTCGGGAGGCAGAGGCAGGTGGATTTCTGAGTTTGAGGCTCCACAGAGTGAATTCCAGGACAGCGAGGGCTATACAGAGAAACCCTGTCTCAAACAAACAAACAAAACAAAACAAAAAAAAAGAAAGGTGGCAGCTATGCATCCCAGAGCACCCAGAGCTTGGTCCCCAGACCCACCAACCTTTTCTGGATCAGCATACGGTGGCCAAGCTGCACTGCATGACCTCATCCACCCAGAGGGCCAGAGTGCTCTGTGAAACCTGCTCTGGTGGCAAAGGAGATCAAGGAGTTCAAAATCCAGCACTGCAGGCACTGCGGAGATGGCTCTGCAGTTAAGAGCACTGGCTGATCTTCCAAAAGCCCTGGCTTGGGTTCCTAGGCCCTTCATGGTGGCTCACACCATCTGAATCTCTGGGGGATGGGGGTATGATGCCCTCTCCTGACCTCCATTGGCACCAAGCACACAAGTGGTACACATACATACATACATACATACATACATACATACATACATACATACCAAAAGACAAAAACAGGAACAAAAAACAAACATAAAAAACCAATTCATATACATAAAATGTGGGGGATAGGGAGGTGGGTAGGTTCAAGACAGGGTTTCTCAGTGTGACTAGCCCTGGCTATCCTGAACTTGCTTTGTGACCAGGCTGGCCTCAAACTCACAGAGATCCACCTGTCTCTGCCTCCCAAGTGTTGGGTCTAAAGGTGTGCACCACCACACCTGGCTAAAATAAATATTTTTAGATGATATAGTTATTCTTATTTTATATGCGCTGGTGTTTTGCCTACATGTGTGTCTGTGTGAGGGTGTCAGATCCTCTAGAACTGGAGTTATAGACAGCTGTGAGCCACCATGTGGGTGCTGGGAATTGAACCCAGGTCCTCTGGAAGAACAGTTAATGCACTTAACATCTGAGCCATCTCCCCAGCCCCATAAAAATAAATCTTTAAAAAAAAAAAAAAAGCCTTGTACTTTGAGAGTGCCAACTTAGTGCGGCTGCGTGCACCCTGAAACCCGGAAGGAGGAAAACAGTGCAAACAATGTTACCTGTCACCTGTAGGAAAGGATGTAGGATTAACAAGTGTTTGTGTAAAAGTGAGAAGGAAGCCATGGATGGAGAAAAGATACCTACAGCATGTTTATCAGACCAAAAGCTCAAATCCTGTATACATGAGGCTCTCCATAAGGTGACAAGAAAAAGGCAAACACTCGGAAACACTAAAGCTAGAAAGAGTGCCAGAACCAGGTCTTCCAAAACGAGAGAGATCTACGTGGCAGGATTGCTTTATTTTATGGAATTTTTGTTTTGTTTGTGTGTGTGTGTGCACGCTCGCAGGAGACCAAAGAAAGAAATCTATCTTCCACTACCAGTTGTCACTCTATTCTCTTGAGACGTGGTGCCGGGCGTGGTGGCGCACTTTGCTTGGCTCTCTTCCAGTCTGGGGCTCAACTGGCAATCAGTGAGCACCAGAGACCTTCTGGCTCCCCATGCTCCAAACTAGGGTTACAGGAGCACTGGCCACGCCCAGGTTGCTGTTGTTTGGGCTTTGTGAGGCAGCATTGCCCTACAGAGCTCTGCCTGGCTGGGAGCTCATATTCTCCTGTCTCCGGCAGCTGCTTAGCTGGGATGGTAGATGGGCCTCATTTTACCTGACTGCAGCTGCTTTTCACTCTCCAGAAGCAAAGCCGTCCTGACTGTTATCTAGTCCCTCTTCCCATCACAACAGCAGTTCTTTAAGCTCTGTACTATCCAGTGCCCTGCTGCTTCCCTGACTTGACCTCCCCCATTCACTGCCTGCTGCCCTGTGCTCTTCTTATCCCTCCTAAGCCATCTCCTTGGACAATTGTCATCTCATGAGGTTGTCCACACCCTACCTTGGCCTCTCCACTCCTCACCTCCTGACAATCCATGACCTTCACCTTTACTTCAGCCTTTTACTCTGTGGCCACACTTTGGACCTTAACCTCCACAACTCTACTCAGAAGTTTGCTACAAATTGTCTAAAGTCCAGCTGCAGAGGGCTCAGAAATGGAAGGACGTTTTAATCCCTGATTTACAAGAGCCAGTACTTGGCAGGTTCCGGGTCCATTAATTTAGTAGCAGATCTGTAGCTTCCACCACGACCCAGGTTCTTTCTCCATATTCTGCTATCACCAGGCATTAGCTGGGCCATCAGACTAGCTTCTCACAAGCTCAGCAGACAGCTACTGAAACTGAACTATCTTATCTTTAGGACAGTGTCCAGAAGCAGAAGAGAGGGCCTCAGCAGCCTTCTACTATTTTGTATCAAGGAAAGAAAATCTCCAAGCCAGCAAAGAGAATAAGGAGTTCAGGGTCACTCTTGTCTCTCTGTGTCTACTTCCAGAGCAGCATGCGCTATCCGAGATCCAGTTTCAAAGAAAGGAGATTTTCTCAGATGTCTCCCCACTTTGACTCCAACTGCCTAGTAAAAAATTTTCCATGACTAACATTGTTCTCTGCCCATCACTTAGCTCAGTGCTTGAAGGTCAGCAAAATTAGACTCAGTACACGAAGCAGAAAAGAAAAGAAAAATGAAGAGGATTAAGAAAGTAATGTTTCGGGCTGGTGAGATGGCTCAGCGGGTAAGAGCACCCGACTGCTCTTCCGAAGGTCAGGAGTTCAAATCCCAGCAACCACATGGTGGCTCACAACCATCCGTAACGAGATCTGACTCCCTCTTCTGGAGTGTCTGAAGACAGCTACAGTGTACTTACATATAATAAATAAATAAATCTTTAAAAAAAAAAAAAAAAAGAAAGTAATGTTTCAAATAGGCATGGTGGCACTTACCTGTAACGCCAGTATTTTGGATGCTGAGGAAGGAGAATTAAGAATTTGAGTCCAGCCTGGGCTACTTAGTGAGTTCAAAGCCATCCAAGCCATGTACTGTGATCTTTTAAAAACACATTTCCTAGATAAGAAGCATTTGAGCCAGGTGTGCTGGTGTATTCCTTTAATCCCAGCACTTGGAAGGCAGCGGCTGAAGGATCTCTGACAGTTCAGGGCCAACCTGGTCTACATAGAGAATTCCAGTCAGAGCTACAGTAGAAACTTGTCGTGGGGGGGGGGGATTTTGGAGATAAACTATCTAATTGCTAAGATAATTTCCTGGTTTCATTAGAAACCCAAAGTCTATCTTTCTACTCCACTTCATGCAGTTTCTATCAAAGCCACCCCCATAGTCCACAGTGGCTTCTCTGATTCCATCAGTTATATGTTCAATCCAGGAAGAAGGAAGGAGGGGGAAAAAGGGTGTGTGTGCACTATATGGCCTGAGTGTTTATGTTTAATATTTCATAATTAAATCTGAATTATTTATTGAGCACTGCCTATTAAGTACTTTTGGAATGCCAAACAAATTAATGGCATTCACTGTCATTCTCACAAAATTTTTGTGAGTATGAAGTTAGAAAACTTATATTTTTCCTAGTACCAATAATGGAATGTAGAGCCTCATGGGTGATAAGCAAGTATTATGTATAACATCACTAAGCCACACCCTTCCTCTGCTTTTCCTTTATCCTTTTTTTTTCTTTTTCAAGAGCCATTTATTTTTATTTTATGTGTATGAGAACTATTTATTTTTTATTTTATGTGTATGAATGTTTTGCCTTTCTGTGTGTGTACCACCTATGCATGGTGCCCATGTTGGCCAGAAGAAGACAGATCATCTCCACCTAGAATAATAGATTGTTGCTGTTGTGGGGCATCCGCCAGAGAAGACTGCTTGGATATGGGCTTCAGCCAATGAAAAGTCTCTCTTAGCCAGCTGGTAACCACACTCAGTGTTTGGGATCCCAGTGTAGCTCTAAACCTTGCTCAGGGCGAGCTCTTAAGCCCAAAAACCATGTCCTGGGCTGACACACTTCAGTTAACGAGAACAGGAAATAACTGACCGTGGAGTCAGTTGTACTAAGGTCTCAGACCTGTCACAGTTGTCAGCCACCATGTGGGTGCAGGAAACGAAACTTATCAGATCCTCTGGAAGCAAGAGCTCTTAACACAGAGTCTTCTCTAGCTGGCCTCTCTCTCTCTCTCTCTCTCTCTCTCTCTCTCTCTCTCTCTCTCTCTCTCCTTTCTTTTTTCTTCTCTTTCTTTTCTTTCTAAGCAAGGTCTCATGTAGCCCAGGCTGGCCTCCAACTCACAATGTAGCTGAAGCTGGCCTTGAACTCCTGATCCTCTTGTCTCTACCTCCCAAGTGCTAAGATTACAAGTGTGAAGACCATGCCCAGCTTTTCCCCTTTCTTCCCTGCTGGAACGGTTTTTCTAAGTAGCCCAGGCTGAACTCAAACTCTAAATCTCCTACCCACACTTTTCAAGATTCTCAAGTGCTAGAATTGTAGACCCATGTGCCTTAGTCACTGTTCTGTTGTCACTGTAGCAGTGTAACTGGGTGCCTTAGTCACTGTTCTATTGCTGTGAAGAGACACCATGGCCACCAAGACAACTCTTATAAAAGAAAACATTTAACTGGCACTGGCTTATGGTTTCAGAGGTTCGTCCATTAACATCACTGTGGGTAGCATGGTGGCATGCAGGCAGACATGGTGCTGGAGAAGTAAGTAGCTGAGATTTCTATATCCTGAACTGCACACATATATATATGTGTGTGTGTGTGTGTGTGTGTGTGTGTGTGTATAAAATCTGTCTAAAGTCATGCCAAAAGCTGGAAAGAAACCAGATGTCCCTCAACAGTGGAATGGATACAGAAAATGTGGTACACTTACACAATGGAGTACTACACCACTACTAAAAACAATGACTTTACAAAATTTGCAGGCAAATAGATAGATCAAGAAAATAACATCCCGAGTGAGGTAACTCAGTAACAAAAGAACACATATGGTAGGTACTCACTGATAAGTGGATATTAAGCAAAGAGTGTGGAATACCCACAATAAAACTCAAGGGCCACATGAAGCTCAAGAGGAAGACCAAAGAGTGGATGCTTCAGTCCTACTTTGAAGGAGGAACAATATAATCAAGGGAAATAGAGGGTGGGAGGGACTTAGGGGGAAAGAGGGGCAGAATCAGGTAAGGGAGGAGATGAAGATGTACAGAGGGTCAGGAAATTGAACAGAGGTGTGTAGCAATGGGGGATGGGGAACTGGGGGTAACAACCAGAAAGTCCCAGATGCCAGGAAAGCAAGAGCCTCCCAGGACCCCATGGGGATGACATTAGCTGAAATACCCCACAAACGGGAAGGAGAACCTGTTGAGACTATATCCAGAGGTTAGGCATGGACCCCTGGTTGAGGGATAGGGCCACCCGTCCATCCCCAAAATTTTAACCCAAAATTGCTCCTGTCTAAAGGAAATACAGGGACAATGAGTGGAACAGAGAGTGAAGGAAAGACCATCCAGAGACTGCCCCACCTGGGGATCCAACCTACAAGCAGACACTAAACCCAAACACTATTGCTGATGACAAGAAGTGCTTGCTGGTGAAGCCTGATAGAGCTGTCTTCTGAGAGGCTCTGCCAGATACTGACCAATACAGATGAGGATGCTCACAGCCAACCATCAGACTGAGCACAGCGACCCCAATGGAGGAGTTAGGGAAAGGACTGAAGGAGCTGAAGGGGCTTTATATGGCATCAACGGGAGGGGAGGCCCTTGGTCCTATGAAGGCTTGATGCCCCAGTGTAGAGGAATGTTAGGGCGGTGAGGTGGAAGTGGGTGGGGGAGAACCCTCATAGAAGCAGGGTAAGGGGAGATGGGATAAGGGTTTGCAGAGGGGAAACCAGGAAAGGGGATAACATTTGAAATGTAAACAAATAAAATATCCAATTAAAAAATAATAAAGTGATTCTACAGGCTTAAAAATAATATTTACAATACAAAGTATTTTAGCAATAAAAAAAACTGTAAATAAGAAACAAACAAACAAACAAACAGAACAAAACAGCAAAACAACTTTCTGGAGAAATGTTAAGCAATTTCACTATACAGAAAGGGTAACGATCCCCTACCCAGTGATTAACTGGGAGATGCGGCATCACAGCCTACCTTGGAGACATCATATGGATGTGAAGTAGTGTGTACAAGGATGTTGTTCCCTTTAATTTTTTTTTTTTTTTTTTTTTATGAAGGAAAGGTAGGCGAGGGCCTAAACACATGCCAGGGAAGAAGAAATGAACAGATTGCTTTTTCAGGAGTCACATAGTTTAACCGTGAACTCAGTTCAAATGCTGCTCCACTCCCTGGTGGAGTGCATCATCCTTCACTTACCTGGCAGGGTTGCATCCTGAGAAATGCATCACTGGGCAAGTTTGCCATTGTGTAGACATCAAAGGGCGCTTATGCAAACGTACATGGCATACATATGGCAGTCACTCAGCATGGCCTCTAGATAAACACAAGATAGAAGAGGTTGCTGTCAGGGTAACACTTGTGGTTTTCCTGTTTGTGTAAGATATGGTCTCATGTAGCCCAGGTTAGACACGGTCTCGTGTAGCCCAGGTTAGCCTTGAAGACCCAATGTAGCTGAGGAAACTCCTGATCTTCCTGTCTTCACCTACCAAGTACTGGAATTACAGGTCTGTGCCACAAAGCCAGCCCACAGCACCCTGCTCTACAGTGAACCTTCTTTGTTTTTCAGGTAAGATTATTTTAAGATTCACCTTTTATTGTTATTATCACATATTGTGTACTATACATAACTGTAATGTTGTAATGTATATGATGGCAGTCCAGTGGGTTTTTCCACCGGAAAGAGCAAGAACAGAGCCATGCCCACACCGTAACAGGGAACTACAGCATCCCTGGGAAATAGAAAAATTTCAGCTTTGCTATAATTTTAAAATAGTTTAGAGCCAGGCATGGTAGCACACGCCTTTAATCCCAGCACTTGGGAGGCAGAGGCAGGCGGATTTCTGAGTTCAAGGCCAGCCTGGTCTACAAAGTGAGTTCCAGGACAGCCAGGGCTATACAGAGAAACCCTGTCTCGAAAAACAAAAACAAACAAACAAACAAAATTTAGATTTATTCATTATATATATGAGTTTCTGCTCATACATCTATCTGTGCACCATGGGAATGTCTGGTGCCCATGGAAGTCAGAAGAAGGTATCAGATCTGAGGTCCTCTGCAAGAACAAATGCCCTTAACCTAACCAAGCCACCACTTCAGCCCCAGTTATATATGTATTTGTATCAAGATAGGACCTTGCTATGTAGTTCATTGTCCTCTTTCTATTGCTATGATAAACACCATGACCAAAAAACCAACTTGGAGACGGAAGAATTTATCTCATGGTACAGCTTATAGTCGTCCATCACTGAGGGAAGTCAGGGCAGGAAACCAAAGCAGGAACCTAGGGTTAGAAACTGAAACAGAAAACATGGAGGACTGTTGCTGACTAGCTTGCTCTCCATGCTCAGCCTGCCTTTTTATACCACCCCAGGACCACCTGCCTAGGGGTGGCACTGCCCACATGGACTGGGCCCTCCCATGCCAATCATTAATCAAACAAATGCCCCCATAAGCCAATCTGATGGTGGCATTTTCTCAATTGAGGCTCCTCTTCCCAGATGATCTTAGCTTGTGTCAAATTGCCATAAAAGTAACCAGCACAGCCATGCCAGTCTAAACTAACAATCTCCTGCCTCAGTCTTTCAGGTTCTGGGACTATCACAGTGATCTGTTTTCCTTTATAATCTTAAGGGACCACTGCCATTTTCCCCTCATGGCCAAAACATTGTTATGCAATGCACAGCTGTAAACCTCTCTGGGGCTCTCCCTCTTCTTCGCCCCCACCCCATCTCTTTCTCCTCCCCCTCCCCATTTCTCTTCCTTCCCCTCCCCATCTCTCTCTCTCTCTCTCTCTCTCTCTCTCTCTCTCTCTCTCTCTCTCTCTCTCTCAGTGAAGACTGAACATGCTAGGAAAGTGCTCTGCCACTGAACCATATCTGCAGCCCTCATCATCTTTTTTTTTTCTAGATTTATTTTATTCTAGATTTATTATGAGTGTACTGCAGCTGTCTTCAGACCAGAAGAGGGCGTCGGATCTCATTACAGATGTGTAGCCACCCTCCGTCACACAAACTGGGTTCCTGAATGGGAGGCTGGAACTGTAAGGGAAAGAAGAAACGAGGCTAAGACAAATTCTGATCAAAACCCAACATTTACTAAGAGTCTGTGCTTATAAAGGGGGAAAGCCCATCTCCCGCAGACCCACTCTTGATGCCTGTCGCCAGCCTGTAAGCAATTAGGCTGACAGCACTAGTTGGCAGTAAGGTGTCAATCACCAGGTTGCCCGCTGTCTCAGGAAGGCAGGTTCAGCCTCTCAGCAGGTAGCAGTGTCTCGGAGAAGAGCAGCCACAGGTGACAGAGCAATAGAACCATCTAGGTCAGAAGACTCCACCCCAGGTGGTCTCATTCTCAGTGGCAGCAAGGTCTGAATCATCCTGCTCAAGCTGGGGGAGGCTACACAGATGGTTTGAGTCACCATGTTGCTGGAAGTTGAACTCGGGACCTGTGGAAGGGCAGTCAGTGTTCTTACCCGCTGAGCCATCTTTCCCCAGATTGATACCTTTTAATTTGCCATCCAGTACTTCTTAGTATGTGGGTTGTGAATAGATACCCCCATGCTTATGAGACCCTTCCTGTTTGCTTCACACGCAGGTCTCATTTCAACCCTATTCACTGGCTGCTATCATTTTACCCATCTTAAAGATGATGGGGGCTGATGTGGGTGCGGTGGCACACACCTTTAGTCTTAGCACTTAGGAGGTAGAGGCAGGTGAATATCTGAGTTGGAGGCCAGCCTGGTCTACATAATGAGTTCCAGGACAACCAGGGCTACACAGAGAAACCCTGTTTTGAAAAACAACAAAAATCAATCAACCATCAAATCAACCAAAACCCAAATGGTAAAGATTCTAAGTTTGGGGCTAAGTAGGAAAAGCGAGTTGCAGAACATGACCTCCTTGGAAGGCGTAGGAAGAGAACAGGCACTTGTAGCACCAATGCATACAAACCAGACCCTGCACAATGTGTGATGTGCGGGTACGAGCAGGTTACTCTGCAGCAAGGATTGGAAAAGGGACCAAAAGAGGAATTTCACTTTTTCTCCACAGACTCTGACACCGACTGGCTGTGTGATCCTGGACAGACTGCATCACCTCATGGACATTTTTTCATCTGTGAGGGGAAGATTTCCTGGCAGTGGTCTGAGAAATGGTGGCAAGGACTGAAGGAGTTACATGCATGGAGAGTACTGTACCACCAGTTGGGCAGAGATGGAATTGCACTTCTTTTTGCTCTGTCTTTTCATCATCTTAGAAGTGGGTGGAGCCTCCTCTTCATAATTCCTACAGGGTTTAATACTGAGGAGAAACTTTGTAAAGTAAAGGATTTTTAGGGTTGGGGCGGTGGCACAGTAGGTAAAGCGCTCGCTGTGTCAGCCTGAGGACCCGGGCTGGTACTTACAACAAAGCATGGTATGATCATCAATAATGCCAGCACAGTTGCATAACGACGGGCACATCCCCGGGGAATCAGCTGCCAGCCAATCTCATGCTAGGTTCAGTGAGCAATTTCTCCCCAAAAATAAGCTGGAGAAGGACAGAGGATGACGCTGAACTTTGACCTCTGGCCTCCACACACATGCATGAGTGAGTGCACCCACATCAACACACACACACACATGTGAAAAACAAATCTTTTAAAATAATAATATGGGTCCCTAAGTACTGGAATTGAGAACAGTGCCTACATCCCAACGTTTGTAAGATGTCAGTGGACTGCAGAATAAGTGTGGGGATAGTCCTCATGGTAATTATTTGAAGTTTCTTTCGGGCGGTAGTAAATGTCAAATTCTTTCCATTAACCATCTCTATCGTCTTTGTTCCTCTGCAGGGGCTGAGTCAGCCTGTTGGGTGACCCAGGCCTGCCCTAGGGGAGGGAGGAAGCTACACAACTAAGTCCTTTGAGCCTCACCCCTGGCCAG
This sequence comes from Mus musculus, assembly GCF_000001635.26. NCBI lineage: Eukaryota > Metazoa > Chordata > Mammalia > Rodentia > Muridae > Mus > Mus musculus. Next base: position 155,099,631 of record NC_000068.7, read on the forward strand.
AGGGCATCAGCAATTGGAAAGTAGCCCGGCTTTATGGGGAAACAATGGTACCAGCCAGCTGCGGGTGAAGCTGGGCTGAGCCGCCTGGCCTGATCTGGTGCGTGTTAAGAAGGGTGCCCCTCACACCTGAAGGGTCCACTTCACTTGAAGACAACTTAAGTATCCATCAATCAGAGACAATTCTTAAAGCACTTTGGAAAGGGTGGCTCAAGAGAGTCAGGGAATGTAGGAAGGGAACCCCCTGAGCATTCCCCATGAACAGCTCTATGCATGAAATCCCCCAGTCTCCCTGCTAGAGGACCTCAGAGTCCATGGAATTGAACTATTCTGGCACATGGGGGAGAAAACAAAGGATCCCTAAGGGGCCGAAAGCTGTCTGAGGTCCCATATTACTAACAACCACAGAGCTGGAGCTAAAATCCGGGTTCCCTTTGACACGCCGAGTCCACACCGAGAAGCGATGTGTGCATAGCCTTTTATGAGCACACTCAAGTCCACATCTCTGACGAGTGTCCATCTGACACATAAGATAGTGTCTGGTCACCTGACCCCTGGAATCTGAAGCATGCGTGTCTCCAGGACAGACTCTTGCCTGTCTGACTGTCAAGTCTGTAATGCAGTAATTGCCAGAGTTCAAAGCCTGCCTCTAGAGTCTGGAAAAATAGCCCATAGATAAAATACTTGCTATACAAGCACACGTTCCAGAGTTCAAATCTCCAGAACCCATAACATCCAGGTGTGGCAGTAAGCTTCTGTAGTCCCAGTGTGGGAGTGAGTAGATAGAGGTGATCCTGTGGGTGGGGCTTTCTAGCAGGTCAATCTAGTCAAACCATTCAGCTGCAGTTTCAATGAGAGACCTTGTCTCAAAAAATCAGGTGTGGAAGCAATAAGGAAGACACCCATTGTCAAGCCGTGACTTCAACTTACACCAGTGTGAGCAGGCACATCCCCAGACGTGTGTGCATTCACATATCACACATACTTGCACACAAACTCACAAAGCTCAGGGATAACACTTCCTATGGGCGTGACCTTGGATAAATTAGTTTATTGCTTTGGTGGCTCCGAGATGGCCCTCAGTGATCTTTACCTCAGGGTGTCTATGCCCTTACGTGGACAGTTTTCTGGGGAAGGGGGGAGGAGGGGGGAGGGGGGGGGTTCCTCCCACAGGGTATCTATTCCCTGTTGTAGGCAGTTCCTTCTCACGAATGCGACTGGCCTCTGTAACCACTGAAGGATTGCAGAAGTGAGAGCCCAACCTCAGGTCAGAGAAGCCATGAGAAGTTCTATCTTGCTCTCTTGAGCCACTGGCTATGGGGAGAGTCAGCTCCCATGTCAAGCTGCTCAAGGAAAGAGCCACACAGCTAGGGGCTGAGTCCATTTTCTGCTGCTATAACACGTATAAAGAAGTTTAATTGGCTCAAAGTCCTTGAGCTCTCTGCTGAGGGCCTTCTTGCTGCATCATGACTCAGATGCATGGAAAAAAAGGAACAGGGTGTGTGTGTGTGTGTGTGTATGCTGGGGCTGTTGGTGGGGGCTGGTCTTGCTCTTGCTTCTGATGATCAACCCACTCCCACAATGCTGGCTTTAGTTTCCTGATATGATTAACCTCCTGACAACCTCCCAACACTTTCAGAATAGCATCAACATCAGAAGAGGCATTCAGACCATGTGTTACAAGTACAGAGACGCCGGGTGGTGGTGGCACACACCTTTAATCCTAGCACTTGGGAGGCAGAGGCAGGTGGATTTCTGAGTTCGAGGCCAGCCTGGTCTACAAAGTGAGTTCCAGGACAGCCAGGGCTATACAGAGAAACCCTGTCTCAAAAAAACCAAAACCAAAACAAAACAACAAAAAAAAAAACAACAAAAGCAAACAAACAACAACAAACATTTCTCTCCTTCCATCTTAAGTTTCAGGGATCAAACTTAGGTTGTCAGACTTGCAGAGCAATCGCTTTCTCCTCATGAGCCATCTCATCAGCCCTGGTCTCCTCATTTTCCTAGCAATTTCATTCAGAGTTCAGGTCCGAAATACCCTAGCCCAAGAACAAACCCTGCAGGGAACCTCTGCCACCCCCCCACCCCACCCCCGCCCGTCCCATCCATCCCGCTCCTTGCTCCCCAGTCACTCCTTCCCCAGCTCCCTCTGCCCCGAGGTTCCAGTTTCTATCGCCCCACCCCACCCTGGAACTCATCAGGTCTTTCTTGGCTCATCTGCTAGGAAGCCTATGTTCAAAAAATTTCCTCTATCTCAGCATTTTCCAGGGATGTTCCCTGACCCCTGGAAGCTGCCCTGCAAAGGATTGTTTTGCTCCTTATATCTCTGGGAACCAGGTTTAAATTTTAACCTGCTATGGACTTGACCTTTGAAAAGTTTCTCAACCTCCTGAATACCATTTCTTCATCTGCTAAACAGGGAGAGTAACTTCTGCCTCTGGGCTGCTGGGGCATGAAAATAGATCCCGGGTATGAAATACCACTTTGCCGACTAGGGTACACCGGAAGCCCCCTCCAGCTGTCAGGTACAGCCCCGCCCCAGTAGCTTCTCAACTCTCAGCCCTGCCTGGCTATTGAGGCCAGCTTTGAATTTTTTTTTTTAATCAGGGGACATTCGATTTCTTTATTCAGGCTTTCAGCAGAACTTGCAAACATCTTCCAGGACTTTCTTTCTGCAGCTAAGCTAGGTTATGAAGAGAAGAGGGGTTTTGTTTTAATGGTCTCATTAAATAGCCCAGGCTAACCTTAAACTCATGGCCCATGATCTTCCTGGCTCAGACTTCCAAGTACTGAAATTACAGGTGAAAATAAATAAATAAATACATAATAATAATGTGTGTGTGTGTGGTGCTGAGAATCAAACTGAAGATTTCACGTGTGCCTGGCAAACACTATTTTTTTTCTTTTTTTTTTTTTTTCCTTTTTTGAGACAGGGTTTCTCTGTATAGCCCTGGCTGTCCTGGTACTCACTTTGTAGACCAGGCTGGCCTTGAACTCAGAAATCCGCCTGCCTCTGCCTCCTGAGTGCTGGGATTAAAGGCATGTGCCACCATACTCGCCTCAAACACTCTATTTTTATCCCCCAAATAATTTTTTTTTTGACATGAGGTGTGTGTGTGTGTGTGTGTGTGTGTGTGAGAGAGAGTGTGTGTGTGTGTGTGTGTGTGTGTGTGTGTGTGTGTATGCTCATTGCACAGCATGAGTGTGATGGGCAGACACCTTGGGTATTGGGTATCAACCCTTAAGGCACCTTTATCTTTTTGTTAGAGACACAGTCTCTTTTTATCTTTGTTTGTTTGTTTGGTTGGTTTTTTTTGGTTTTTACAGGGTTTCTCTGTATATCCCTGGCTGTCCTGGGATTAAAGGTGTGCGCCACCATGCCTGGCTAGAGACACAGTCTCTTATTGGCCAGGAAATTAACCACATAGCCCAGGCTAGCTGGCCTACCAAAGGTCCAGGAATCTGCCTGTCTCCATCTCACATCTCACCATCCCTGGTTTTACACAGTGGGCTACAATGCCTGGCTCCCCGCGCCCCCTGTCCCCCCCCCGTCCCCTTTAACATGGGTTGTAGAGATCTTAAGTCAGCTCCTCGAATTTGTAAGGCAAGCACCCTACCAACTGAGTCATCACTCCAGGCTCCAAATAAATGATTTATAAATGGAAAAGCCAATAAAAAAAATCTTACTGGATGTTATTGGTTCTTAAGCTTGAATGCATGTTGGAATAGCCTAAGGGGGTTAATGTTGATGCCTCCAAAGATTTGGATTCAATTGTCTGTCTAGGACGTGGCCTAGACATGTAAAACATTTTAAAGCAGTGTTCCCCTTGCAGTTAAAGGGACGTAGATTTACCTGGCCATCTAAAACGAAAATGTGGGGAAACGAAACAATTCAGAAGGGAATCAAGCAGCAAAGGATTAAAAACAAATGAGACAAGACCATGGTTTTTACAAACTACTAGACAGTTTTCAGGCCATCGAACAGAGTGAGGAAACCCAGGCGGAGTCCTGCACATTCTGGGGAGAAGGAACTGAACCTGAAGAGACTCAGGAGGCCGGAGTGTACGGAAGAGGGGGCTCAGGGAGGTTGCTGCATAGACAGTGCTACTCAAGTGTCCAGCTGCACACAGCATGTGCATACAAGGAAGCTATCTGAGCATACGGGGAGAAATACCCTGAAGAGCTAGAGATAACAGTGTCCAGGGCTCACGCAGGCCCAGGGATACCATCTGTTCCATCCAGCATGACTAAGAAGATTAGTGCTTCCCAAGGCATTTGGTAGAGGACAGGAGGGTATTGTCTCAGTACTGGAGGAAATTTAGCTCAGAACTGAAGTGCCTTGATCAAATATTAAATTAATATTAAAAGTAAGACTCCAAAAGATCAAACCTTTACCAAGTAACTGAATTGCTTCCCAGAAGAAGCTAATGCCTGCAGGATTACAAAAGTGATCTAACAGTTAACTAGTGGAACTCACAATGGCCATTATCCAATTAAAAAAAAAAAAATCAGGGCCCAGGCAGGGTGGCTCAGTGGTAAAGATTCTCACTGATGACTTGAGTTTAATCCCTGGAGCCCACATGAGGAAGGGAAAGAAGTAACTCACACACACACACACACACACACACACACACACACACACACACACACACACACACACAAATACCTAGCATTTACAGGATGACTTCATTGGTTGTTTTGTTTGTTTGTTTGGTTGGTTGGTTGGTTTTTCAAGACAGGGTTTCTCTGTATAGCCCTGGCTGTCCTGGAACTCACTCTGTAGACCAGGCTGGCCTTGAACTCAGAAATCCGTCTGCCTCTACCTCCCAAGTGCTGGGATTAAAGGTGTGCGCCACCACGCCCGGCTGACTTCATTGTTAAAAATGTGCTTTTATTGTTTTGTTTATTTATTTATTTTTGTAACAGATTTCTCTGTGTAGCCTTGCCTATCCTGGAACTTGCTCTGTAGATCAGGCTGGCTTCGAACTCACAGAGATCTGCCTGCCTCTGCCTCCCGAATGCTGGGATTATAGGCAGGCACCACCATCACCTGGATTAAAATATGGCTTTTCTTAAATGATGTTTTGATTTGTTTTGTTTTGAGACAGGGTCTTATATAGCCCAAGCTGGCCACAAACTCACTATATTTCCAAGAATGATCTTGACTCTCCTGCCCTTAGCTGGGAAATGCGGAGAGAACTGGATGGGCCACCATGTCTGATTTGTGTGGTACCAGGGAGTCAAAAGAAGGTTTTGCACATTCTAGACAAATGCACTATTTACTAAATGGTATGCTCTGTCCTCAAAATGTAACTTTATTTAAGGATGTCCTAAGGTCAAAACGTATCGCAACAATGTAAAACTTGAACAAATTCTTTGTGTCTAAAGAAAGAAGGCTTTCTCAAAATTGGGTCATTGTTTAGTGATATTTACAAAGAGCTATTAGCTTAGGGGTCAAAATTTTATGATTTAATAAGCCAGTTGATTATGTTTTCTGATAATATCATTCAAGTATTTGTTTATGTTAAGGTCTTTTGAACAAACAACTGACTTTAAGCAGTTTTATTTGTTTTGTGTGAATGGGTGTTTTGTGTGATGTATGCCTGTGTATCACATGTGTGCCTGCTGGCTGAGGAGGCCAGAAGAAGGTTGATCAAGTGGGTGCTGAGAATCAAACCTGGGTCATCTGGGACAGAAGCCAGTGCTCTTGAACATTGAGTCACGTCTCCAGTCTTTGTTTTGTTCTTTATTTCATTTAGTGTGTTTCTGGTGTGCACACATAGCACACACACACACGGTGGGGGCGGGGGAAGAGAGCACATAATTGGGGTCAGAGGACAACTTGTGGGAGTTGATTTTTCTCCCTGCACCATGTGGGTCCCAGATATCAAAGCTGGGTCATTAGGTAAGCAAATTAAGATAGGTGAGCCATCTTCACCTTGCTGGCCCCTTAGCTGATTTTAATATATTTTAAACCCTGTGTATCTATAATGTGTAAAGCCATGTGTCTAAAACTTATCTAAATGAAGAGTCAAAAGCCTGTGTTTAATACCCACAAAGTGGCCCATCAGTGTGTGCATTGTATCTAGACCTTTGACACAGAAAATAGCCAGTGAAATTTTCAGAAAACATTTCTGACATGCAGTCAGGACCATTCAGATAAAAACTTGCTTTTTATGCTGGGAGTGATGGCTCAGGCCTGTACTCCCAGGAAAGTAATGAGTTCAAGGTCACTCTTGGCTACATAGAGAGTTTGAGGCCAGCTGGGCTGCAGTGTAACTCTGTCACGGAAAACAGAAATGGCTTACTGCCGGCATGTTATTTCTGAACATGTGAAATGTGTCTGTGTTTGTTACATGTCGGAGAACGAGTCTGACATCACAGGTACTGGTCCGTAAATTCGTAAAAGGTCTAAAAGTTTTGATGTTTGTCATTGTCAGTTACTATCCTACTGAGCAAAGATTCCAAATTTTGCTTCAGAAGTAGAAACTGAGTTAATATTTTAAGAACTCTTGATGTGACTGTGATGGCGTCTTTATATGGAAAATGCCTTTATGCCCCTCTTGTATTATAGAAGCCTTCCAACATGAAAAGCTTCAAAGAACCCTTTATCAAGCTGATACCTAGCTATCTTAGAGTTGCTGTTGCTGTGATGAAACGCCACGGCCAAAAGCAAACTGGGGAGGAAAGGGTCTACTTGACCTGCACTTCCACATCACTGCTCATCATTGGAAGGAGTCAGAATAGGAATTCAAGAAGGGAAGGAACCTGGAGGCAGGCACTGATGCAGAGGCCATGGAAGAGTGCCATTTACTGGCTTGCTCAGCCTGCTTTATTATAGGACCCAGAGCCACCAGCCCAGGAGTGACCCCATCCACAATGGGCTGGGTCCTCCCACATCAATCACTAATTAAGAAAATGTGCAACAGACTTGCCTACAGCCCAATCTTATGGAGGCAATGTCTCAACTGAGGTTCCCTCCTCTCAGATGACCCTAGCTTGGTCAAGATGACATACAACTGACCAACACACTACTCTTGTGTTTGAGTTCCTAATTGACTACAGCTACAATGTTTATTTGTTTGTTTGTTTATTATTTTGAGGCATGGTCTCCTTCTTCAGCCATTTTGGGCTGGGCTGGAACCCCATGTGTAGCAGAAGCTGACTTTAGACCAATGGCAATCCTCCTCCCACATCAGCTGAGACTACAGGCTTCAGCTCTCATGCATGATGTGTCCTTTAAGCAGAGAAAACTAGCTATGCCTTCACCCTGTACACTCTAAGAAATGCCCCTAATAACTTCTTGTTTCCTTGCTTGTTTGTTCATTTGCACTGCTGGGGATTGAACCCAGGGCTTCCCAAATGTCGGGCGAGGGCCCTCCCATTGAGTTTAATCCAGCCTCAGTCTCATGATGGAAATAGTCACTGGAATGCCATACATCTGAGGTCTTGCCTACATGTGTAAGATAGTACATTCTGCTGCATTTGGAAAACCTGTCTATCCTCCAGTGGCAAAAATAACTGGGGGCTTGTGGATAAATGTCACCTACTATTGACAAATCTTGTCATTTGACCCGTCCAGCAGGTCCAGCTATTTGAGGGTCTCGAGGGGACCTTTTCCTAAGAACCAAATGGGGGATAGAGAGAGACGAGGGTCTTGTGCGAATAACGACAAGGAAATGTTCTGAATTGCATCAAGACCCCACTATATTGAGAAAGACCCAAGGCTTAAATGCACAAGCAAAAGGGGAAGTGCCTTTCAGCAGGAAGGATGGGGCAGTAGAATTGCACAAGCAAAAGCGGAAGTACTACTCAGCAGGAGGGATGGGGCAATAGAATTGCACATTCTTTAGGCAGTTACACGGGGAAGCAGGAACTTGGCGGTATCAGGGTACATCTTGAGGTCAGGACATCCGGAGCTGACTTAGGACTGGAACAATCTGTGGTTGTTCTTGGAACTGTGTGTCGTGGCCCGCTTTTGACCCCCTTTTCTTCTCAGGGGGAGAGGCCCAATTCAGAGATCAGGACAATTGTGTTGTCTTAATGGCTCCCAACAGTCATTCTTGAGGCTGAAAAAAAATTGAGTGTCTTTCTGAGAGAAAAAAGATGATGGTCCTAACATGATGCTGTCAATCATAATTACTTCCCTCAAGTGCTATACAAAATGAAAGTAACTGCACAGTTTGGTCAGTTGCCAGACTTTCTGCAAAATTCTGAAATGGCTATTCTGAATCTTTCCAACCATAGGTCTAATCCCATTGTAACATTGTTATCATCATCACCATTATCATCACCATCATCACCATCATCATCATCAGTGTGTGTGCGTGTGTGCCCGTGTACATGGAGTCAGTTCTCTCCTTCCATCTCATTATGGTTCCAGAAATCCAGTGTGAGCTGTTCACTGGGCCATCCCACTAGCTCCTTCTACAGAATTTAGGACTTGCTTGGTGTGGTGGTGCTCACCTTTAATCCTAATATTTAGCAGGCAGCAGCAGGCAGATTCCTGTGACTTCAAGGCTAGTATGGTCTACAGAATAATGTTCAGGCTGGCCAGAGCTCCACAGTGAGACCAATTTTCAAAAAAAAAAAAATTATCCATGGTGGTGGCCCATGCTTTTAATCTGAGCACTCAGGAGGCAGAGGCAGGAGGATCTCTGAGTTCGAGGCCAGCCTGGTCTACAGAGTGAGTTCTAGGACAGCCAGGGCTACACAGTGAGACCCTGTCTTTAAAAGCTATAATAATAATAATAATAATAATAATAATAATAATAATAATAATAATAATAAATTGTTATGTCTCAAACACAGGGCAAATGGCTAGCTAAGGTGTCCATTAATATATCAAAGAGGATGCCAGGTTCTCCCAGCATCCCTCAGTCCCTACCTATTACAGGGCATGGCTGGCATACCCCGCCCACAACCTTAAACTTCTTCAGTGCTGGGGCTGGGTCACCCTTCCCCCTGCTGCTCTTATCTATATAACCCAACCATTTTGATTACTTGGCCTTCTTTGGTCTCCCCATTACTCTTGGACAGTCCATTGGTCCAGGTCGCCCCTCTTGGTCAGTGGTTCCTCTCCTCTCCCTCCTCTTCCTTCTTCTCATCTGGTCTGGCTCTGTCTGGCCTCTCCCAGATGTCTCTGCTTCCGGCTATGCTCTCCCTTTTATCTACAAGGAACTTTCTCCTCCACCATACCTAGGAGCAGCCAAGCCCTTTCCTTTTATATTTCTTTGTTTCATTCATCTATGACCAAACTCATAAAAATGACTATAACAAGTAATAATAATAATAATAATAATAATAATAATAATAATAATTATTATTATTATTATTATTTTGAGATAGGGTTTCTCTGTGTTGCTCTGGCTGTCCTGGAACTCACTTTGTAGACCAGGCTGGTTTCGAACTCAGAAATCCACCGGCCTCTGCCTCCCAAATGCTGGGATTAAAGGAGTGTGCCACCACGCCTGGCACAAGTACTTATTTTTCAGTCTAGTATTTTTGTTGTTCTGTTTTGTGTTGAGGCATTTTTTGCTATGTAACCCTGACTGGCCTGGAATTTGCTATGTAATCCATGCTGGCCTCAAACTCCTGACCTTTCTGTCTATGCCTCCTTGTAACTGTTCTTTGCTATTTTGTGGGTTCTTCTTTCTTTCACCCTTCTTCCTTTTAACCCCCTAACACTAGATAAGAGAGCGCAAAGGAGAAAGGTAAAGAGACCCCTTAATAAAGTCAGGCCGCTTCCTGCTGGTTAGGGGAGTCAAGTTCCTTGGGGTAAGTTTCATCTTCACCATCAAGATATCTATTTTTTTCTTCTTGTTTCTTCCTTGCTCATGACTACTTAACAAACTGTGACCAACAACAGCCAGCCAGCAACACATTCTGCCTCTCAGGACCCTAGCATTTATATTCCCTCTGAAAAGTCCCCAGAATTCCAAATGTCACACCATCACCAGAACTATCTGTACCTGGCAAAATTACACCCCTGCCAGAGCATGAGGCAAGTCATAGTCTCTGAGGACAATCTGAAGTGGCCTCATGTCCCACACCTGGGATTAAAATGAAAACATATTCTTATAATATTTTTGTGTTTTTTTAAAGGAACCAAAATTCTAGAATTCTCACGACACCTCCTGATTACTGGAGTTACAGGAATATGCCGCTATGCCTGGTACAAAGTTTCATTTCTTAAAAAATGTTAGGGCTGGTGAGATGGCTCAGTGGGTAAAGATGCTCACTGCCAAGTCTGAAAAACCAGTGCTTAATCCTCAGCTCCCACATGGTAGGAGAAGAGAGCACTTCTGAAGGTTGTCTGTCCTCTGACCAGTCTGCAGCTCTGGTTGGTCCAGAACTCACTATGTGATATCTAACGTTGGATGTTTACGTAATGTTAGGAATTGAGCCCAGGGCCCTGTATATGCGTGGTCCATGCTCAGCTGTGTTCCATGTCAGATCTTAACCAGCTTTGGCAAATCATGATATGTATATTTCCTGGTGTTTGCTACACCTTGCCTATAAACTTACACCATATCATCGTTAATAACACTGTACTGGCACTACATGATGGAGTGAAACTAGGAATTGCTCTCTGTCTTGGCTAAATTACAAATAAATCAATTTTTCTTTATGTGTTTGCTTTCTAATTTCTTTTAAGGAGCACTGGGTTTTTATATCTAAGTGCTTTTCTGTAATAATGTGTAGCAAAAACAGTAAAGCAATGATTGTGACTATATTATGTATGGCCAAAAATTAAGCAAACACATGGAAGGTATAAAAGATGTCAAACCTCTAGATATATGTGAGATTAAAAAATATACTGGAGACTGGAGAGATGGAGGGAGGTTAAGAAGGCTGGTTGCTCTTGCAGAGGACCTGGGTTCAATTCCCAGCACCCACATGGCTGTCACAACTGCCTGTAACTCTTGTTCCCAGGGAATCTGATGTTGTCTAATGGCCTCTGTGGGTGCCAACCATGTGTGTGGCTCACAGATGTACATTCAAACAAGGACTCATACACATAAAATAAAAATAAACTCTCAAAATAAAATCACTTGGAATGGTACTGCCTACATTTAAGGTGGGGGTCACCTCATTTGACTTCGTCTAGAAATTCTCTCACAGGCACACTCAGAAGTTGGTCTTTAAATGATTCTCAGCCATGTCAATCTGAAAATTAGTATAAGCCATCATGATATAAGGAAATATGCATATCGTGATTTGCCAAAGCTGGTTAAAATCAGTATAAACCATCATGATATAAACCTAGTTCACAATTGCACTAATAGCTCCTAAGATCCCACACAGGCACTAGACAGCTTATATCGTTTGACTATCCCCATCAGAATTCAAGTTTAACCTATTTTTTAAGACTTTATTTTTGTTGTATGCATGTGAATGTTTTGTCCATGTAACACCTCTATTGGGTATGATTCCATTTGTTTGATTTTGAGCTTATTTTAAGTTATATATTGGGGACTTTTTGTTGTTTATTTGTTTGGTTGGGTTGATGTTTTGAAGTAGGGTCTCATTGTGCAGCCTTGACCAGCTTCAAACTTCTGGCAATCCTCCAGCCTGTGTCCAAGACTGTGGGCAGTGCCACTATACCTTATTTAGTGTTTTAAACTAATAATATGGCAGCTTGTAAAGCCCTCATTCCTCCAAAATAAAATTCAAAATATCGACAAAACCCTTCAAGTAGCCATATGTATCCCTCTGACTTTCTTCCTCATCACCTTAACTCTGTCAACTTATAACTTATACACTGGACACTGAACAAAGAGTAAGCACACAATTCCAATGATGTGTGGATATAGATTTTGTGTAATCTGGAAATCTGGACAACACAGCGAACACCACCCCCTCTCCCCTGATGGTGCTCTCTACAAGTCCTCCTGGTCAGCTCTCACTTTTGACCATGTTACATTCCTCAGCAACATCTGAGACTTCTGATTTTCCCACAGTCTTGTTATTGTCTGGTCTGGGTTTTGTTTGTTAGGGGTTTTGCGATAGCAATTCTGGTGGGTGTGAAACGGCATTCCTATAAGTGATTTTCATTTGTGTTTAGTTTATGACCAAGGATGTTGGCCCCTCTTCACATATTTACTAGCCATCTTTGCATCTCTTTTGGTGAATTGTCTTTTAGAATCTTATATATTTTTAATTGGGTTGTCTGAAGTATTGTCACAAACTATAAGTGTTCTTCATGTGTTCTGACTATAGTTCTTTATATGCATATTTGTAAAAACTGTAACCTATCATTTTCTTTTAAGTGTATGAGTGTTTTGCTTGCATGTGCACCATTTTTTTGCATTTTTGCATGTGCACCATTTTCCTGTGCACCACATGCATGCATAGTTACATACAGAGGTCATCAGAGAACTTCAGAGCCCCTAAGACTGAAGTTACAGATAAATGTAAGCCATCATCATGTGAGTACTGGGAATTGAACTCCATTAGACAGGAAGAACAGACAGTGCTATTAGCTGCTTAGTCATATTTGTAGCCCCACTTATCATTCTGACTGATCTATCTATCTATCTATCTATCTATCTATCTATCTATCTATCTATCCTCTTTCTCTCTCTCTCTTTCTCTCTCTCTCTGTTTGTTTGTGTGTGTGTATGCGTGTGTATGCGTGTGCATGCTTGATGCCTGTGGGTGTATACATATGTTCTTGTGAATGTGGAGATAAAAAGTCAGTGTCAGGAATGTTATTCACCTTGTGTGTGTGGAGTGTGGTGTTTGTGTATGTATGTGTGGGCATTTGTGTACTTCTGTGTACTTACTTGCGGAGGCCAGAGGAGGACTCTTACACGCGTTCTCACGACCGGCCAGGAAGAACGCAACAAACCGGAATCTTCTGCGGCAAAAGCTTTATTGCTTACATCTTCAGGAGCAAAAGAGCAAGAGCAAGAGCTTTATTGCTTACATCTTCAGGAGCAAGAGAGCAAGAGAGCAAGAGCTTTATTGCTTACATCTTCAGGAGCAAGAGAGCAAGAGCAAGAGCTCTATTGCTTACATCTTTAGGAGCCAGAGCGCAAGAGAGCAAGAGCTCTATTGCTTACATCTTTAGGAGCCAGAGCGCAAGAGAGCAAGAGAGAGAATGGCGAAACCCCGTCCCTTTTTAAGGAGAATTATCCTCCGCCTAGGACGTGTCGCTCCCTGATTGGCTGCAGCCCATCGGCCGAGTTGTCGTCACGGGGAAGGCAGAGCACATGGAGTGGAGAACTACCCTTGGCACATGCGCAGATTATTTGTTTACCACTTAGAACACAGGATGTCAGCGCCATCTTGCAACGGCGAATGTGAGGGCGGCTCCCCACAGAGGACCCTGGGTGTTCGGCTCCCAGTTTCTGCTTTATACTTTTGAGATAGGACTGCCCTGAAGAGAGTCTGGTGGCCTTCAAGCTCCAGCAATTCTCCTATATTGACCCTCAAAACACTGGTGTTACAGGGGAGCCTGAAGCCAAGAGTGACTTTTTATGTGGGTGCTGGGATATGAACTCAGGTCCTCACACTTGCATGGAAACCACTTTACCAACTGAGCTATTTCCCTAGCCTTATTTACTTACTTACTGTGCTCCTGGGTGGGTCTGACTGAACCCAGGACTTTGCCTATACTAGACCTTTGCCCTAACACATACCACAGTCCCAACCCTTAAAGATTTTTTAATTAATTAAAGGAAAATTCATATAACATAAAATTAAGCATTTTAAGTGAATAATTCACTGTGTTTGTTTTTGAGATAGGATCTCATGCAGCCCAGGCTGGCTTCTGAACTCACTAGATGCAGCCTAGAATGACCAAAGGCTTCTGATCCTTCTACTTCCACTTCCTGAGTGCTGGGATTGCAAACATGCACAATCACATGTAATTTATGTGGAGCTCGGTATTGAAGCCAAGGCTTTGTGCACGTTAGGCAAGTATACTGTCAACTGAGCTATATACCTAGCCCAAAAGATTTGTAATTTTGAGGTATGATTCCACAGAGTTGAAGCTGGTCTTGAACTGATTCCTCTACCTCTCAAGTGCTGGGATTATGGGCATGTGCCACCATCACTGGTTTTACCATTAAAAATGTTATCATGGAATATAGAGGATTTTTAATCCAGCAGCATGGCTGCTCTGATAAGGGAATCACATCCAAATAACTTCTAGGTCTGTGTGATCTGGCTAGAATACCAGACATGCCTTTAGTACACATCTTTAATCCCAACCAATGAAGGTAAAGTTAGTTTGTAGAAGGAAGCATCCATGTTTGAAAACTGACATCTAATTGAGGGGCAGACAAAGTGATGAATCAGAGAAAGATTTGACAGAATGATTCAGAGATAGGATATGTCCAACTCTGAGAAGAACAGCACAGGAGAGAGAGGCTATTTAAGAGCAGCTCAGATTGTTGAATTAGTTCAGTCAGCACAGTTTGTCGTGCAGTGCCGTTGAGTTCAGTTGAGTTCACTAATTAGTTCAGTTTAATGTGTACAGTTTGTGCAGTACAGGTCAACTGAGGTAGTTAAAGACAGAGTATAAGAAGGAGCCAGAAGATTAGAATTAATTGCCAGAGTTAGTTTGAGGCCAAGCAGAGCAATTAAGTGAGAAACCAAGGAAAGCCAGTTTGAATCAGTCAGCTTAGAGAGAAGTTTGAGCCAGAATAGCTGAGTTGAGAAAGAACTAGAAAGGGTAACCTTAATTCAGCAGTAAGACTTAGAGGCTGAAACATTTGAGGCCTAGATTAAATTGTAGGGAGGCTAGAAGCTTCCAGGACTAAGCCTAGGAATAGTTAGAACAGAGACAGAAAAATTCTGGGCTCAGTCCACTCTGTGTGTTTGTTTGTTTGTTTTAGTCTTTCAAGACAGGGTTTCTCTGTGTAGCCCTGGCTGTCCTGAAACTCACTCTGTAGATCAGGCTGGCCTCGAACTCAGAAATCTGCCTGCCTGTGCCTCCCAAGTGCTGGGATTAAAGGCGTGCGCCACCACTGCCTAGCCAAACTGTGTATTTGTAAAGCTTGGGTATGTCTCTCATCCCTTCATCTGAGAAAATAAGGAAGGCATTACAATAGAAAGGGGTGTGTGTGTGTGTGTGTGTGTGTGTGTGTGTGTGTGTGTGTATTCTCTCCTTGTGTGATGGGGATTAAATTCAGGACCTCAAGCATCCTAAGTACATGTTTTGTCAATGAGCTACATTCCCAGCAGTAAAAATTTATATGATCACTTATGGCACAATGTAAAATCTCCTTGTGCCTATCCATCATTGTACACCTTTTTTTTTTTTTTAAAAAAGGGATTTATTTATCTTATTATGTGAGTACACTGACTCTGTCTTCAGACACACCAGAAGAGGGCATCAGATCCCATTAAAGATGATTATGAGCCACCATGTGGTTGTTGGGAACTGAACTCAGGACCGCTGAAAGAGCAATCAGTGCTCTTAACCACTGAGCCATCTCTCCAGTCCTATGCAGCTCCTTACAGGACACTGGATGAAGCTAGGCAGTGGTGGGTGGTGCATGCCTTTAATCCCAGCACTCAGGAGATAGAGGCAGTCATATTTCTGTGAATACCACGAGTAGCCTGGTCTACAGAGTGAGTTCCAGGACAGCCAGGGCTACACAGAGGAACCCTGTCTTGAAGCAGGTTGGGGGAGGTAGGAAAGACACGGGTTCATCTGGGTAGAGTGAGATGACCCTGGAATTGGGTTGACCAGATTGGAGTCCTACTCATTAACCACCTGACTGCTCAGAGACACAGCTGCTGCATCTGCAAAGTCAAACGTTTTTATTGTACCCTTGACCCTGCCCTGGGCAGTGCCTTCTCCATTCATTTTTTCCATGAGCCTAAGAGATAAGTAAGACACTACCACTAGTACTCCTTCACAGATGAGGAAACAGCCCGAATGCAGCTGACTGAACCAGTTGACCTTGTGGGACCTGTCTCTTCTCCATCCAAGCCTAGAGAGTTCGTCAGGACTGAGTGGAAAGTCTCAATGTCTGCATATTTCTCATTGCTTGCCGTTCCACCTGTGGAGAAGTCTGTGTGAATCAGAATGACTTCTGAGATTCCGGGGAGTGTTTCTGTCTGACACCTTCCCAGCTTATGTAAAGTGACCTGGATACTTGTTGCTTGATTCTATCTTTGCCTGAAGAAATTTTAGGTGTGACTTTAGTCTACTTTGTTGTCGTTGTTGTTACTGTTGCTGCTGCCTCTTCTTCCTCCTCCTCTTCCTTTTTGAAATGCAGATTCTGGTTTAGGACAGATGTCTCCTGTGAGCACTCTAGAGAAAGAAAATATTGTAGTCTGTAATGTACAAAGGCAAGTCACTGGAGGTTTTTAATGGGCTAAAAACAGCATTAGGTTTGAAAGCAAGGGGCTGGTGAGATGGCTCAGTGGGTAAGAGCATCCAACTGCTCTTCCGAAGGTCTGGAGTTCAAATCCCAGCAACCACATGGAGGCTCACAACCACAAGACAGAGTGTCTGAAGACAGCTACAGTGTACTTACATATAATAAATAAATAAATCTTTAAAAAAAAAGATTTGAAAACAAGAAAAGAGAGAGCTAGTGAGGGCTGTATGCTGGGGTTCCCACCCCCAACATTTCATTGTGGAAATGTTTAAACAGATAGAACGGTATACAGAGCAAGAACCCAGCCACCTACCACTTAGATTCTGTAATTATTAACCCATTGCTGTTTACTCTGGCATGCATTTCCAGAGACCCTCCTGGTCTCTACTCATTCATTCTGATTTTCTTTGACAATTTCTACAAAGCTGTAGAGGTCACTCTACCTATAAGCACTTTAGCAAGCCCATCATTAACTGTATTCAGCATTTGGCTTTGCTTATGTTAAAGAAAACATACAGGTGGCCACTGATTTAGATGGAATTTGATTTACAGATCAGGCTGGCCTCGAACTCAGAGATCTGGCTGCCTCTGCCTTCTGAGTGCTGGGAGCGTAGGTGTGCACCATCACTGCCAGAGTTCCTTTTAATTTTTAATGATTTATTTTCTTTTAAGTATATATGTCTGTATCTGTGTGTTAGTATTGCCACATGCATTCAGGAGCCCAAGGAGGCCAGAAGGCAGCATTGGATCCCTTGGAGCCAGTGTCATACATAGGCACATGTGAACCATTTGATGTTGGTGCTGGAACTGAACTCAAGAACTGAACTCAACTACCTGCCTCTGCATCCTGAATTCTGGGATTAAAGGCATGTGCCATCATGCCCATTTTAAAACTTATTTTGTTTTGTTCTTTTTAATCATGATCGTGTGTGTGTGTGTGTGTGTGTGTGTGTGTGTGTGTGTGTGTGTGTGTGTGTGTGTGTGTAGGTCAGAAGACATCCAATATAAATCCTTGCCTCTCATTTTCTTTGATACAAGTCTCTCCTTTGCTGCTGTGTAGGCTAGACTGGCATTTGAGCTTCTCGGCATTCTCCTGTGTCTGCCTCCCATCTCAACATTGAAATGCTACCCAGTCTAACTTTATGAGAATTCCTGGAACAGGAACTTATACTTCCAAGCAAGTGTTTTACCCATTGGATGTTTTCTGAGCCTCCTGAGTGATGGGATTAATGAAGTGCATCAACCACCACTCTCTGGGTTTTTGGTTTTGTTTTATGACAGGTATACATATACATATACACATACACACACACACACACACACACACACACACACACACACACACACACACATACACATACACATACACATACACATACACATACATATACATATATGGCCTGATACTCATTCTATAGCTCAGGCCAGCCTCCAGCTTGCAGAAATCCTCCTGCCTCAGGTTTTCAAGTGCTAGGATTAAGACATAAACCACTAGACCTGGCAGATGTTGTGGTTTACAGGTATTAGCTAATTTAACCCTCACATTAAATTAGCATTACTATGCCCATCTTATGGTTAAAGAAACTGATCATCCTACCCAGGTTGGCATACCTCTTTTTTTTTTTTTCTTTTTGGTTTTTGGTTTTTGGAGACAGGGTTTCTCTGTATAGTCCTGGCTGTCCTGAAACTCACTTTGTAGACCAGGCTGACCTCAGACTCAGAAATCTGCCTGCCTCTGCCTTCCAAGTGCTGGGATTAACGGCATGTGCCACCTCGCCCGGCTGGCATACCTCTTTAATGACATACTGCATGTGAAACACTTAGGGCAAGATTTAGTGATTACCATATTACCATATCAAATATAATCATTAGGAAAATTTTCATTCTATCTACTTGGTCTTTAGGAGGATTAGCGTGTACTACCCTTGATTAGTAGTTGGAAGCAAAGTTGCCAAATGCCATAGAGGATGCCCAGTTAACTTTGAATATTTGGAGTGAAGGGGTATGAGGGAGGGCAGTGGGAAAATGAATACGAAGAGAATATTATGGCATGTACGTGCCACAAGGAAACACAGAACTTTGTATGCTAACTACAAATCAACTGTGGCCAGAGAGCTGACTCACCCGGTAAAAGCCCTTGTCACCATGGCTGACTGATCCCTGGGCCTCATGTGGTGGGAAAAGAGAACCAACTCCTTCCTGGAAGGTGTCCTCTCACCTCTGCACACATCATGTCTCGGCACAGACAACAAATCAAGAAATGTAAATTTACCTTTTAAAACAAAAATAAAAGAGATTTTTAAAGTATTTAAAGTTTTTGAACTTTAAGCCAGGTATAGTGACACACACCTTTAATCCCAGCACTTGGGAGGCAGAGGCAGGTGGATCTCTGTGAGTTCAAGGTCAGCCTGGCCTACATAGTAGTTCTAAGGCAGCCAGGGTTACATAGTCTCAAAATATTTTGAATTGAAAAAAAATGTTTTTTGAATCTTAGATAATGAAAAAACTAGCACAGGCCAGTCACATGCAATTTTGGCTGTAAAAACATAATGCTAAAATATTATCCATTTTCTGTATTTGATATTTTTGTTTAGGAGGGGGCTTCTAAGATAGAACTCATGGCCTTGCTCAAACTAGGTGTGAATAGCTGTGCTGCGTATCTGAAATGCAAATTAAGCTAGGCATTCTGTATATTAAGATTTTTAATTCTGAGTATTTACTATGTGTGTGCTCTAAATAAATCAGTAGATCAAAGTATTATTTATGTTAAATATTTTTACACTAAAAGTTCTCTATTTGATCTGTTTTTATTTTATGTGTATGGATGCTTTGCCTGGATATATGTGCACCATGCAGAGGCCAGGGGGGATGTCAGAGCCCTTCGAACTGGCGTTAAAGATGGTTGTAAGCTGCTTTGTGTGTGCTGGTCTTCTGTAAGAGCAAGTACCCTAACCACTGGGGCATGTCTCCACACTTCAAATGCTTATAGTAACTGAGAAATAAAATTCTGAACTAAAAATGTGAAGATATGATTAAAGATTTAATTGAGTCAGTGAATAAGCATTTTACATATGAGGTCTTTTGTTTTGTTTTGTTTTTTTGTTGGTTTTTTTGTTTTTTTGTTTGTTTGTTTTTTGTTTTTTGGTTTTTGGTTTTTGGTTTTTCGAGACAGGGTTTCTCTGTATAACCCTGGCTGTCCTAGAACTCACTTTGTAGACCAGGCTGGCCTGAAATTCAGAAATCTGCCTGTCTCTGCTTTCCAAGTGCTGGGATTAAAGGCGTGCGGCACCACCACCACCACCACCACCACCACCACCACTGCCCGGCCTGTTTTGTTTTTTTGAGACAAGGTTTCACTATGTAGCCCTGGCTGGCC